>NW_023658736.1:55172-63936 GCF_015228065.2 Penaeus monodon | reverse complement strand
AAATTTTATCATTTTTTACTATTTCATTATTTTTATCATTATTACAATTATTATTTTTTTATTTTTATTATTATTTTTATTATTATTATTATTATTATTATTATTATTATTATTTTAAATTATTAGTATTATTCCCAAAAAATTTTAAAAAACGTAAAATAAAAATAATAATAAAAATAATTATAATTAAATTAAATTGTTAAAATATTGTTTTTAATATTATTATTTTTATTATTTCTTTTTATTTTTTTATTGGTAGTATATTGTAAAAATAATTTTTTATAACAGTAATAATTACAGAAATAACGATTTTAAATTGAAAAAATTAAAAATAATGTTTATAAAAACTTTTATTATTGTTTATTTTTATTGTTATTACTATTTTTTTTTAGTTGTATTAGTATAGATGAAAAATTATATTTTTAAACGAATAATTGCAATAAAAATATAATAATTTTCAATAATGATGATAATAATTGAATATGATATAATATGAAATGATGATAATGAGATGATAACGATAATAATAATGATAATCATGATAAAAAGGATGTAATAAGAGGAATTGTGTCCATATATAAAAAAAAAAGGTAAAAAAAAAAAATCCCAAAAGTCAAAAAAAGGGGTAAAATCTAGCGAAATATCCTTTTGAGAGTAACCCAAAATGACTTTTTTCCTTTTCATTTGATGATTTGGCAATTTTAGGGTAAAAATGATAATTTACCAGAATTCTGTTAATCATGAAATAATGATGAAAATGAGAAAAAGAGAATTTGATAACTTTTGGGATGATTTTTAAATATTATTACTTTTATCTTTATTATTATCATTATTATCATTATTATTATATTATTATTATTATTATTTTATTATTTTTCATTATTATTATTATTTTAAAATTTTAGTATTTTTCCCCAAAAAATATTAAAAACTGTAAAAATAATAAAAATAAAAATAAAAAGTTAATTATAATAATACTAATTGTTAAAATTTTTTATTAATTTTTAATTTTTGGTTTTTTATTATCTTATTATTATTTTTACTGGAAAATTAATTGTAAAAAAATTATTAAAACAGTAAAAATTTACAGTAAACGTTTTAAATTTGAAATAATAAATAAAATAGATTAAAAAAACGTTACTATTGTTATTATTATTGTTATTACTATTATTATTGTAGTTTTTTTAAAGTATGATGTAAAATTATAATATAACTGCAATAATTGAAATAAAATGATAAAAATTGCAATAATGAAAAATAATTGCAAAAAATGATGTTTATATGAGATAATGATGAAAATGATGTGATAATGAAATAATGATGAAAATCATGATAATGGGTGGGTGCTTCACGTCATGGTGATGTGAAGCGATGGTGTGGTACCCCTAGATAGTGTTAAGTGCTTGCATGCTTCTCGCTTGCAGCTTCCCCCCCGGGCTACCAGGCGAAAAAGGGAAGCTTCCCGATAAGTCTCCCCCGCCAGGTCACAGCCTCTCCATCATTAAGACTTCGCAGTGCCCCTCGTGGCCACCAGGGGTAACTGGGTACTTGGGGCCCCAGGCAAATCGGGGGGGGATCTCGGACAGCAGGGGGCCCCAGAGGTACGGATTATGGCCCACCGGCGTGTGGACACGCTCGGCTTCGTACCAACTCCTGCCCCCTACCACCCTGTGGTAATGGGGCGGCTGGGGGGAGGGGGGGCCTTGCCAGTCCTCCTCCCCCCAAATGACCCTCGGGCAACGTCTTTTATATTGGAAAAGCTGGGGGAGGGTGTTGCCCTCCCACCCAGCAAGTAAGGCGGGGCGGGGCCCCCCCGCGGGAGGCAATGTCGGGGTGCAGGTTTGGGAACGAGAGTTTACTGCCCCCGCTGCCCCCCGGCAGGCCCCCAACCCACCTAAACTTTGGGGGAAAGCCCTCGGAAAACCCCCGGGTGGATGGCGGTCCCACCCCCCGCTGACCCCCTTTTCTGGGGCGGGTTTGGTGGGGGCGGCAAGGTGGCGGCACCCGGAGTGACCCCGAGGTTAAACCCTCGGGCGTTTTCCCGGGGTGGGCCCTTTTGGAACATCCGGTCCTTGGGGCAGGATGAGCTTTTACTTGCTATCCGGGAATTGACGACTGGGAGTTAAGGTGGCTGCCCTCTCGAGGTGAGAAGACCGGGTAGGGGCACGACAGTGTGGGGGGTTACACCTACTACGGGTCGGGCCGCAGCGAGGGTCACCCCCCTCCAGGGTGTAGCCATAGCCATCCCAGTGACTTCAGCTGCGGTAGTCGAGGTGACCCCGGTTGATAGCGTATCATGGATTGGACTGAAGCGTTTTGGCTTAGTCTTTTATTGCTGTATACGCTCCTCCCGATTACATAAAACCGATGTAAAAGGGCTTTTCCCCCAAACTCGCTCTGTGGCAGACGATTCCCCCCGGCAGACATTCGCATTGTTCTGGGCGCTCAATGCGGTACCGGCTGTGACCGAGCTGGCACGAGATTCGTCGGCCCCCAGGGCTGGGAGTGATCCCAGCAGCGAGAAAAAGCTCCCCCGGCGCATTTTCGGTAGGCCTCGTCCGGCGCTCTGCGGCAGGCAGCTCCTCCGGCGCATTTACGGTGGCGCCCCTCCGGCACGCTGCGGCGGCACTCCCCCGGCCCATTTTGGTGGGCAGTCTTCCGGCGCATTTTGGGCAGGCAGTCCCCCGGGGCGTTTTTCGGTAGCAGCTCCCCGGCGTCGGCGGAGAGTGAAACCCATTGGACGCCGGAATGCTCACTGGCGAACTCGCTTTTGAATCTAGGGGCTGCTGGGGAGTGGGCGAAGGATCAGCCCCTAAAAGGGGCAAAATCACCTTTCTGCGTGCTGCCCTTCTTCCTTCCGACGGGCTTCCTCTCCCCTTCCGACGGGCTTCCTTGCCTTCCGACGGGCTTCCTCACCCCTGAAAAGATTTTCCCTCCCCCTTTCCGACGTGCTTTTTCCCCTTTTCACCCCTCAGTATTATCCACTGGAGCTGTAGTAATATCTTGGGAGGGGATGCGGGCACGGCCCCTCAGATCTTCAAGGCTAGAGTTGGTTTCTCAGTGCGCTCTTTTTTGCCTCTTGCGGTTTTTTCCTTTCCCCCAGGTACCTTTTAAGGGGTTTAAAAGATAATACAGCAAATTCGGCAAAAATCGGTGAAATTTCCCGACCATGCGTGGGGGGGAGTGAGTGTGTGCGTGGCAGTGGTGAGTCCCCCGGGGTGTGCGGGTGGGCGACCCGCGACGCGAGAGAATCAGTCGCTCAAAAAGCGTCGTAGAGAGCGCAGAAGTGCCCCTCGCTCCTCGATTTTTAAATTGCTTCGTTTGGGCCCCCTTTATGCTGCTAAAATTAGCACTGCACAAAACCAAAATAGACAGTACAACATACACTTCACTATAGCACCACAATTCATGCACTAATGAAAATCACTCCTGAGGGGTTTATTTACTGAGGGGCCCCCGAGGGGGAGAGGACGGGCAGGCGCAGGCCAAGGGCGGGCCCGTCAGAATGAAAAAAACGGATCACTGCGCCATTTTTGTATATCACTGTGTTGTTTTCGTATAGCTTTTTGTTTGGTGTTTCTCTATGATGCTGGAGGGAGAAGAAACCCAAATTAAAATTAAAAGGAGGTTCATTGTAGATCAGCTCTGACAAAAAAAAAGGAGCTTTCACAGTCCCGGCGCCCGCTGGGCCCTGCCGAGAGCGTACTGCCAGACGTGGGGATAAGACACAAGATAAAAATTTACTCTAAAATTTTGTAAAAGGAATCTCACTTTTTTACATGTGTTGCTACACAAATATAAGCTAAACAAAATCTTTATATTTCACATGGTGAAAACATATCACAAAAAAGCAGTAAAATTATAATATAACATATAATTATCACAATACAGGGTACATAAAATTTTCATCTACCCATACAGGGGGCATCACAATAGGCGCTCACAACTCACAAAAATCACAATCCTTCTTATCACAACCCACACCACCTGTGGGGGTTCCCCCGGGGTTTCCCCCCACAAGCTTCATGGTGGGTTGGGGCCCCCGGGGGGGGGCGGGCAAACTCTCTTCCCTCCCGCACCCGACATTTGCCCCCCCATCGGGACCCCAGCCCGCCTTACTTGCTGGGTGGGGGGACAACACCCCTCCTCCCCACATTTCCTTTTTAAAAGACGTTGCCAGAGGGGCATTTTGGGGGGGGAGGTGGGAAGGCCCCCTCCCCCCACCCGCCCCATTCCCCAGGGGGGCTAGGGGCAGGAGTTGGTCAAGCCCGAGCGTTCCACACGCCGGTGGGCCATAACTCGATACCTCTGGGGCCTCCTGCTGCTCCGAATCCCCCCGATTTAGCCCGGGACCGGGGGGAAGGGACCATTTTCCCTGGGGGGCCAGAGGAGGCCTGCAGAAGCTTAATGATGGAGAGGCTGTGACCTGGAGGGGAGACTTATGCGGAAGCTGCTCCCTTTTTTTACTGGGCTAGCCGGGGGGAAGCGCAAACGAGAAAAGGCCCTGCAAGCCCTTAACACTATCTAGGTACCCCCACCTCGCTTCCATCACCATTCCGTGAAGCACCCACCTTATCAGATTATCATTTTTATCGTTATCACTCATTATCATCATTATATCATCATTTTCATCATTATTGCAATTATTTTCATCATTATTTTCAATTATTATCATTATTATTGCAATTATTGCATTATAATATATAATTTTCATCTATACTAATAAAAATTCAATAATAATAGTAATAACAAAATAATTCAATAGTAAAGTTTTTATATCATTATTTATATCATATTTCAATTAAATCGTTATTACTGTAATTTTACTGTTATAATAATTATTTTTACAAAAATATTACCATAAAAAATAATAATAATAATAAAATAACAATAAAAAATATTTAAAAAAATATTTTAACAATTTATTATTTAATTATACTTATTATTATTAATTTTTTATTACAGTTATAATATATTTTTTGGCAATAATACTAATAAATTAAGTAACAAACAAAATAAATAATAATAATAATAATAAATATAAAAATAATAATGATAATAATAATGAAATAGTAATAAAATTAATAATCGTCAATGTTATCCAAAATTTGCTTTATTCTCACTTTTATCATCATTTGTCAGATTAATAGAATTTTGGTAATTATTATCATTATTACCCCAATAATTTCCCGAATCACAATGAATGAAAAAAACGTCATTTTGGGGTCAAATCCAAAAAGGGTATATTTCGCAATTTTTTCCCCTTTTCGACTTTTTGGGGTTTTTTTTCTTTTACCTTTTTTTTTTATTATACCAATTTTTTTATCACATTTTTTCATATTATCATCTTATTATCGTTATCATCATATTATCATCATTATCTCATTATCATCATCTTATCGTCATTATTTCAATTATTTTATTTTATTTCAATTATTGCAGATAATATTAAATTTTACACTATTAAAACAACAAATAAAAATAGTAAAAACAAAATAAAAAAATAAATTTTCATGATAAATTTTTTATAATTTATTTTAATTTATCGTTATTACTGAATTATTACTGTTATAATAATTATTTTTACAATATACTACCCGTAAAAATAATAAAAATGATAATAAAAACAAAAAATATTTAATAAAATATTATAACAATTAGTATTATTATAAAATTATAATATTATTATTATTATTATTATTATTTTTTAAGTTATAATATTTTTTTGGCAAAAATGCTAATAAATTTAAAATAAAAATAATATAATAAAACATAATAATAATATATAATAATATAATAATAATGAAAAAAATGTAATAATAATGATAAAAATAATATATAATAAACATAAATGTTATCCAAAATTTTCTTTATTCTCACTTTTTATCATTATTGTCATGATTTAAAAAAATTCTGGTAATTATTATCATTATTCCCTAATAATTCCCGAATATCAAAAGAATGGAAAAAACGTCATTTTTCAGTCTATTTTCAAAAGGCTATATTTTTGCAGATTTTGCCGCTTTTCGACTTTTGGGATTTTTTTTTTTTTACCTTTTTTTTTTTATATATGGACACAAATTTTTGTTATTCATCTTATTACATGATTAATTTATTATTATCGTTTTTCATCCATTTCATATTTTCATCATTTCATCATCATTATCATCATTATTGCAAATTTTTTCATCATTATTGCAATTTTTATCATTATTATTGCCAAATTTTTGCGTTATAGTATTTATTTTACATCTTACTAATAACAACACAATAATAATATTTTAAAAACAAAAAAAATAACAATAATAACTTTTTATAATATTATTTATATCATTAATCAATTTAAAACGTTTTTTACTGTAATTATTACTGATTTAAAATTATTTTTACAATTATACTACCAGTAAAAAAATAATAATGTAATTACAAAAATAATTTAAAACAATATTAAACAATTTGTATTATTATAATTATATTATTTTATCATTATTGTTATTATTACAGTTATAAATTTTTTTGGCAATAATCTAATAAATTAAAAAAAATAAAACAAAAATAATAATAAAAAATAAAATAATAATAAAATAATAATAATAAAATAATAAAAAATGATAAAAATGATTAATAATGATAATAGCAATAAATTAATAATCATCAAATGTTATCCAAATTCCTTTTTTTTTCACTTTTTTTCATCCCTTATTTTCTGATTAATAGAATTTTGTAAATTTTTTATTATTACCCCAAAAATTGCCAGAATCATCAAATGAATGGAAAAAACGTCATTTTGGAGTCTATTCCAAATGGCTTATTCGCTAGATTTGCCGCTTTTTTTTGACTTTTTTGGGGTTTTTTTCTATTACCTTTTTTTTTTATATAGGACCAATTTTCCCGTTATTATCATCATTATTATCATGATTTTCACATTTTATCGTTTTCATCATCATTATCATCATTATCATCATTATCATCATTATTACAATCATTATCATCATTATTGCAATTATTATTGCAATTATTGCAATTATTGCAGTTATAATATATAATTTTACATCTATACTAATAACAACTAAAATAATAATAGTAATAACAATAATAATAACAATAATAATGTTTTTATAATCATTATATATATCATTATTTCAATTAATATCGTTATTACTGTAATTATTACTGTTATAATAATTATTTTTACAATTATACTACCAGTAAAAATAATAATAATGATAATAATAACAATAATAATATTAATATCAATATTATAACAATTAGTATTATTGTAATTATACCTATTATTATTATTATTGTTATTATTACAGTTATAATATATTTTTTGGCAATAATACTAATAATTAAAGTAATAATAAATAATAATAAATGATAATAATAATAATAATAATCATAATAATAATAATAATAACAATAATAATAATAATGATAATAATGATAATAGTAATAATATTAATAATCATCAAATGTTATCCAAATTCTCTTTATTCTCCCTTTTATCATCATTATTGTCATGATTAATAGAATTCTGGTAATTATTATCTTGACTTTTGGGATTTTTTTTCTTTTACCTTTTTTTATTATATATGGACACAATTCCTGTTATTATCATCATTATTATCATGATTATCATCATTATTATCGTTATCATCATCATTATCATCATTATCATCATTATCATCATTATCATCATCATTATCATCATTATTGCAATTATTATCATCATTATTGCAATTATTATCATTATTATTGCAATTATTGCAGTTATAATATATAATTTTACATCTATACTAATAACACCTACAATAATAAAGTAATAACAATAATATCGTTTTATAATCATTATTTATATCATTATTTCAATTAATATCGTTATTACTGTAATTATTACTGTTATAATAATTATTTTTACAATTATACTACCTGTAAAAATAATAATAATGACAATAATAACAATAATAATATTAATAACAATATTATAATATTTAGTATTATTATAATTATACTTATTATTATTATTATTGTTATTATTACAGTTATAATATATTTTTTGGCAATAATACTAATAATTAAAGTAATAATAATAATAATTATAATATAATAATAATAATAATAATAATAATAATAATAATAATAATAATAACAACAATAATAATGATAATAATGATAAATATGATAATAGTAATAATATTAATAATTATCAAATATTATCCAAATTCTCTTTATTCTCACTTTTATCATCATTATTTTCATGATTAATAGAATTCTGGTAATTATTATCATTATTACCCTAATAATTGCCAGAATCATCAAATGAATGGAAAAAACGTCATTTTCGAGTCTACTCTCAAAACGCTATATTTCGCTAGATTTTGCCGCTTTTTCGACTTTTTTTTATTATATATGGACACAATTCCTGTTATTATCATCATTATTATCGTGATTATCATCATTATTATCGTTATCATCTTCATTATCATCATTATCATCATTATCATCATTATCATCATCATTATCATCATTATTACAATTATTATCATCATTATTGCAATTATTATCATTATTATTGATATTATTGCAGTTATAATATATAATTTTACATCTATACTAATAACAACTACAATAATAATAGTAATAAAAATAATAATAACAATAATAACGTTTTTATAATCATTATTTATATCATTATTTCAATTAATATCCTTATTACTGTAATTATTACTGTTATAGTAATTATTTCTTTTTATAATAAAAA
>NW_023658736.1:10952-55072 GCF_015228065.2 Penaeus monodon | reverse complement strand
AAAAAAAAAAAAAGTATTAGTTAATTTTGTTATACTATATATTGTAGTTTTGTTATATGATGTAAAATTATAATTATAACTGCAATGATTGCAACAATAATGATAATAATTGCAATAATGATGATAATAATTGCAACAATGATGATAATGATGATGATAATGATGATACTGTTGATAATGATGATAATAACGATACTAATAATGATAATCATGATAATAATGATGATAATAACAGGAATTGCTTCCTTATATAATAAAAAAGGGTAAAAGAAAAAAATCCCAAAAGTCGAAAAAGCGGCAAAATCTAGCGAAATATAGTCTTTGAGAGTAGACTCCAAAATGACGTTTTTTCCATTCATTTCATGATTCTGGCAATTATTAGGTAAATAATGATAATAATTACCAGAATTCTATTAATCATGACAATAATGATGATAAAAGTGAGAATAAAGAGAATTTGGATAACATTTGATGATTATTATTATTACTATTATCATTATTATTATCATTATTATCATTATTATTATCATTATTATCATTATTATTATTATTATTATTATTATTATTATTATTATTATTATTATTATATATATTATTATTATTAATTATTATTATTATTATTACTTTTACTGGTAGTATAATTTTAAAATACATATTATAACAGTAATAATTACAGTAATAACGATATTAATTGAAATAATGATACAAATAATGATTATAAAAACGTTATTATTTTTATTATGATTGTTATTACTATTATTATTGTAGTTGTTATTAGTATAGATGTAAAATTATATATTATAACTGCAATAATTGCAATAATAATGATAATAATTGCAATAATGATGATAATAATTGCAATAATGATGATAATGATGATGATAATGATGATAATGATGATAATGATGATGATAACGATAATAATGTTGATAATCATGATAATAATGATGATAATAACAGGAATTGTGTCCATGTATAATAAAAAAGGTAAAAGAAAAAAAATCCCAAAAGTCGAAAAAGCGGCAAAATCAAGCGAAAAATATTTAGAGAGTATACTCCAAAATGACGTTTTTTCCATTCATTTGATAATTTTAGCAATTATTAGGGTAATAATGATAATAATTACCTGAATTCTATTAATCATGACAACAATGATGATAAAAGTGAGAATAAAGAGAATTTGGATAACATTTGATGATTATTAGTATTATTACTATTATCATTATTATTATCATTTTTATCATTATTATCATTATTATCATATTATCATTATTATTATTATTATATTATTATTATTATTATTATTATTATTATTATTATTATTATTATTATTATTATTATTATTATTATTATTATTATTATTATTACTTTAATTATTAGTATTATTGCCAAAAATATATTATAACTGTAATAATAACAATAATAATAATAATAAGTATAATTATAATAATACGAATTTTAATATTGTTATTGATATCATTATTGTTATTATTATCATTATTATTATTTTTTACTGGTAGTATAATTGTAAAAATAATTATTATAACAGTAATAATTACAGTAATAACGATATTAATTAAAATAATGATATAAATAATGATTAAAAAAACGTTATTATTGTTATTATTATTGTTATTACTATTATTATTGTAGTTGTTATTAGTATAGATGTAAAAACATATATTATAACTGCAATAATTGCAATAATAATGATAATTATTGCAATAATGATGATAATAATTGCAATAATGATGATAATGATGATGGTAATGATGATAATGATGATAATGATGATGATAACGATAATAATGATGATAATAACAGGAATTGTGTCCATATATAATAAAAAAGGTAAAAGAAAAAAAATCCCAAAAGTCGAAAAAGCGGCAAAATCTAGCGAAATATAGCCTTTTGATAATAGACTCCAAAATGACGTTTTTTCCATTCATTTGATGATTCTGGCAATTATTAGGGTAATAATGATAATAATTTCCTGAATTCTATTAATCATGACAAAAATGATGATAAAAGTGAGAATAAAGAGAATTTGGATAACATTTGATGATTATTAGTATTATTACTATTATCATTATTATTATCATTATTATCATTATTATCATTATTATTATTATTATTATTATTATTATTATTATTACTTTAATTATTAGTATTATTACCAAAAAATATATTATAACTGTAATAATAACAATAATAATAATAAGTATAATTATAATAATACGAATTGTTGTAATATTGTTATTGATATCATTATTGTTATTCTTAACATTATTATTATTTTTACTGGTAGTATAATTGTAAAAATAATTATTATAACAGTAATAATTACAGTAATAACGATAATTATTGCAATAATGATGATAATAATTGCAATAATGATGATAATGATGATGATAATGATGATAATGATGATAATGATGATGATAACGATAATAATGAAGATAATCATGATAATAATGATGATAATAACAGGAATTGTGTCCATATATAATAAAAAAAGGTAAAAGAAAAAAATCCCAAAAGTCGAAAAAAGCGGCAAAATCTAGCGAAATATAGCATTTGAGAGTAGACTCCAAAATGACGTTTTTCCATTCATTTGATGATTCTGGCAATTATTAGGGTAATAATGATAATAATTACTGAATTCTATTAATCATGACAATAATGATGATAAAATTGAGAATCAAGAGAATTTGGATAACATTTGATGATTATTAGTATTATTACTATTATCATTATTATTATCATTATTATCATTATTATCATTATTATCATTATTATCATTATAATTATTATATTATTATTATTATTATTATTATTATTATTATTATTATTATTATTATTATTATTAATTTAGTATTATTGCCAAAAAATATATTATAACTGTAATAATAGGAACAATAATAATAATAAGTATAATTATAATAATACGAATTGTTACAATTTATTATTGATATCATTATTGTTATTATTATCATTATTATTATTTTTACTGGTAGTATAATTGTATAAATAATTATCATAACAGTAATAACTACAGTAATAACGATATTAATTAAAATAATGATATAAATAAGGATTATAAAAACGTTATTATTGTTATTATTATTGTTATTACTATTATTATTGTAGTTGTTATTAGTATAGATGTAAAAACATATATTATAACTGCAATAATTGATATAATATTGATAATTATTGCAATAATGATGATAATAATTGCAATAATGATGATAATGATGATAAAGATGATGATAACGATAATAATGATGATAATCATGATAATAATGATGATAATAACAGGAATTGGTGTCCATATATAATAAAATAAAAAAGGAAAAAGGAAAAAAAATCCCAAAAACTCGAAAAACCGGCAAAATCTAGCAAAATATAGCCTTTTGAGAGAAGACTCTAAATTGACGTTTTTTCCATTCATTTGATGATTCTGGCAATGATTAGGGTAATAATGAAAATAATTACCTAAATTCTATTAATCATGACAATAATGATGATAAAGTGAGAATAAAGAGAATTTGGATAACATTTGATGATTATTAGTATTATTACTATTATCATTATTATTATCATTATTATTATTATTATCATTATTATTATCATTATTATCATTATTATTATTATTATTATTATTATTATTATTATTATTATTTTTATTATTACTTTAATTATTTAGTATTATGCCAAAAAATATTTTTATAAATGTAAAAATAACGATAATAATAATAACAAGATAATTATAAAAATACAAATTGTTATAATATTGTTATTGATATCATATTGTTATTTTTTATCATTATTATTATTTTTACTGGTATATAATTGTAAAAATAATTATTACAAAAGTAATAATTACAGTAATGATGATAATGATGATGATAATGATGATAATGATGATGATAACGATAATAATGATGATAATCATGATAATGATGATGATAATAACAGGAATTGTGTCCATATATAATAAAAAAAGTAAAAGAAAAAAAATCCCAAAAAATCGAAAAAGCTGCAAAAACTAGCGAAATATAGCCTTTTGAGAGTAGACTCCAAAATGACGTTTTTTCCATTCATTTGATGATTCTGGCAATTATTAGGGTAATAATGATAATAATTACCAGAATTCTGTTAATCATGATCATAATGATGATAAAAGTGAGAATAAAGAGAATTTGGATAACATTTGATGATTATTAGTATTATTACTATTATCATTATTATTATCATTATTATCATTATTATCATTATTATCATTATTATTATTATTATTATTATTATTATTTTTATTATTATTATTATTATTATTATTATTATTATTTTTACTGGTAGCATAATTGTAAAAATAATTATTAT
This sequence comes from Penaeus monodon, assembly GCF_015228065.2. Lineage (NCBI taxonomy): Eukaryota > Metazoa > Arthropoda > Malacostraca > Decapoda > Penaeidae > Penaeus > Penaeus monodon. The sequence goes on along the minus strand of NW_023658736.1, from coordinate 50,686 downwards.
AACATTAATAATTACAGTAATAACGATATTAATTAAAATAAATGATATAAATAATGATTATAAAAACGTTATTATTGTTATTATTATTGTTATTACTATTATTATTGTAGTTGTTATTAGTAAGATGTAAAAACATATATTAAAACTGCAATAATTGCCATAATAATGATAATTATTGCAATAATGATGATAATAATTGCAATAATGATGGAAATGATGATGATAATGATGATAATGATGATAATGATGATGATAACGATATTAATGATGATAATCATGATAAAAAAGATGATAATAAAAGGAAATTTTGTCCATATATAATAAAAAAAGGAAAAGAAAAAAAATCCCAAAAGTCGAAAAAGCGGCAAAATCTAGCGAAATATAGCCTTTTGAGAGTAGACTCCAAAATGACGTTTTTTTCCATTCATTTGATGATTCTGGCAATTATTAGGGTAGCAATGATAACAATTACCTGAATTCTATTAATCATGACAATAATGATGATAAAAGTGAGAATAAAGAGAATTTGGATAACACTTGATGATTATTAGTATTATTACTATTATCATTATTATTATCATTATTATCATTATTATCATTATTATCATTATTATTATTATTATTATTATTATTATTATTATTATTATTATTATTATTATTACTTTAATTATTAGTATTATTGCCAAAAAATATATTATAACTGTAATAATAACAAGTATAATTATAATAATACGAATTGTTATAATATTGTTATTGATATCATTATTGTTATTATTATTATTATTATTATTTTTACTGGTAGTATAATTGTAAAAATAATTATTATAAGAATAATAATTACAGTAATAACGATATTAATTAAAATAATGATATAAATAATGATTATAAAAACGTTATTATTGTTAATATTATTGTTATTACTATTATTATTGTAGTTATTATTAGTATAGATGTAAAAACATATATTATAACTGTAATAATTGCAATAAGAATTATAATTATTGCAATAATGATGAAAATAATTGCAATAATGATGATAATGATGATGATAATGATGATAATGATGATAATGATGATGATAACAATAATAATGATGATAATCATGATAATAATGATGATAATAACAGGAATTGGTTCCATATATAATAAAAAAGGTAAAAGAAAAAAAATCCCAAAAGTCGAAAAAGCGGCAAAATCTAGCGAAATATAGCCTTTTGAGAGTAGACTCCAAAATGACGTGTTCTCCATTCATTTGATGATTCTGGCAATTATTAGGGCAATAATGATAATAATTACCAGAATTCTCTTAATCTTGACAATAATGATGATAAAAGTGAGAATAAAGAGAATTTGGATAATATTTGATGATTATTCATATCATTACTATTATCATTGTTATTATCATTTTTATCATTTTTATTATTATTATCATTATTATTATTATTATTATTATTATTATTATTATGATTTTTATTATTATTACTTTAATTATTAGTATTATTGCCAAAAAATATATTATAACTGTAATAATAACAATAATAATAATAATAAGTATAATTATAATAAAAACGAAAAAGTTTAATTTGTTTTTAATTTTTATTTTTTTATTTATTTTTATTTTTTTTACTGGTAGATAATTGTAAAAAAAAAATTATTTTTAACAGTAATAATTCAGTAATAAAGATATTGTTGAAAATTTAAGAATAAATAATGATTTTTAAAAACTTTTTATTTTATTTTTTTTATTTTTTTTTTACCCATTATTTTTTGTGTTTTTTGGGTTTGTATAGAAAGTAAAAATTTTAATTTTTTCTGCCCTAATTGCAATAATAATTTAATAAATTGGGAATAATGATGATAATAATTGCAAAAAATGAAAATCATGATAAAAAGGATTAAAAACGGAAGTTCCTTATATAATAAAAAAAAGGGGAAAAGAAAAAAAAACCCAAAAATCGAAAAAAAATTGGGAAAAACTACCAAAAAAATAGCTTTTGAGAGTAGACTCCAAAATGACGTTTTTTTTCCCTTCATTTTATGATTTTTTGGCAATCATTAGGGTAATAATAATAATAATTACCAGAATTCTATTAATCATGCAAAATGATGATAAAAGGGAGAATAAAAAGAATTTGGATAACATTTGATTTTATTTTTAATATTATCATTATTTTATCATTATTATCATTATTTTATCTTTATTACTCATCTTATTATTATTATTTTATTTTAATTTTATTTATTATTATTATTATTTTATTATTTTATTTTACTTAAATTTTAGTTTAACCAAAAAATAATTAAAATTGAAATAAAACAAAAAATAATAATAAAAATTTATAATAATACAATTTTTAATTTTGTTATTAAATTATTATTGTTATTATTATTTATTATTTTTTTTAAAAAAAATTATTATACTTAAAAATACAGTAATAACGATTTAATTGAAAAAAAATGATATAAATAATGATTAGAAAAACGTTAAAATTTGTTTTATTTTTTATTACTTTATTTTTTAGTTGTTATTATATAAGTAAAATTATATTTTTCTAAAATATTGCAAATATATGATAAAAATTGAAATTGATGATAAAATAATTCAAAATGTGATAATTGATGAAACGATAATAATATGAAAATCATATTAATATATAATAACGGAAATTGTGTCCAATATAAAAAAAAAAAGGAAAAAAAAAAAAAAAAAATCCAAAAAGTCAAAAAAGCGGCAAAATTAGCGAAATATACCTTTTAAAGTAACTAAAAATGACTTTTTTTCCCATTCTTTTGTATTCAGGCAATTTTTTGGGAAATAAGATAAAAATTACCAAATTCTTTTAAATCAAAACAATAAAAATAAAAAAAAGGAATGAAGAGTTTTGGGGAAAACTTTTATGATTTTTAATATTATTAATTATCTTATTTTCATTATTATCATTTTATTTTTATGATCATTATTTTTATTATTATTATTTTTAATTTTATTATTATTACTTAATTTTTAGTTTTATTGCCAAAAAATATTTAAATGTAAAAATAACAAATAATAAAGTTTGTTTAATTATAAAAATTAAATTTTTATAATATGTTTTTTAAATATTATATTGCTAATATTATTATTATTATTATTTTTGGGGTTAAAATTGTAAAAATAATTTTAACAGTAATAATTACAATAAAAACATATTAAATTGAAAAAAATATAAATAATGATTATAAAAGTTTTTTGTTATTATTTTGTTTTATATTATTTTGTATTTGTTAATTAGATAATGAAAAAATTAAATTTAACTGCAATAATTGCAAAATTGATAAAATTGCAAAAATGTTATAATAATTGTAAAAATATTGATATGATAATGATAAATGATATGATAACGAAATAATGATGAAAAATCGATTAATGTATAATAACAAATTGTTCCATATAAAATTAAAAAAAAAAAGAAAAAATCCCAAAAGTCGAAAAGGGCAAAATCTGCGAATACCCTTTTGGAAAAATAGACCCAAAATGCGTTTTTTCCATTCATTTGATATTCGGGAAATTTAGGGTAAAAATAAAATAATTACCAAATTTCGGGTAACATTGAGATTTTAATATTAATACTTTTATTTTATTTTTATCATTATTATTTTTATTATTTTATTATTTTATTATTATTATTATTATTATATTTTTATTTTATTAATTATTATTTTAAATTATTAGTTTTTTGCCAAAAAATATTTATAACTGTAAAATAACTTTTAATAATTAATAAAAGTATAATTTAAAAAACAAATTGTTTAATATTGTTTTAATTTTATTATTGTTTTTTTTTATCATTATTATTTTTTACTGGTGTATGTTTGTAAAATAATTATTAAAACGTAATAATTACATAAAAACATTTTAAATTGAAATTTGATATAATAATGATTATAAAACGTTTTTTTTTTATTATTATTGTTATTACTATTATTATTGTAGTTGTTTATAAAATGAAAAAATTATATGTTTAACTGCAAAATTGCAATAAAAGATAAAAATTGCAAAAATTTGATGATATAATTGCAATAATGAAGAAAATGATGATGATAATGAGGATAATGATATAATAATGTGAAAATGGATGTAACGTAATAATGATGGTAATCATGAAATTGATGAAATAACAGGAATTTTCCTATTAATAAAAAAGGTAAAAAAAAAAAGAACCCCAAAGTCAAAAAAGCGGCAAATCTAGCGAAATTACCCTTTTTTGAGATAACCCCAAAAATGACGTTTTTTCCATTATTTGATGATTCGGGAAAGTTTTATGTAAAAATATAATAATTACCAAAATTTCTTTTAATCATGAATAAATGATAAAAAGTGAGAATAAAGAAAATTTTGGGAAATTTGTGTTTATTAATATTATTACATTATCATTATTTTTCATTTTATCATTATTTTATTATTATTATTATTATTATTTTTTATTATTATTTTATTTTAAATTTATTAGTATTATTTCCAAAAATATATTATAATCTAATAAAAAATAATAAAATATAAGTTAAAATATAATAATACAAATTGTTAAAATTTTGTTTTAATTTTATTTTGTTATTATTTCATTTTATTTTTTTCGGTTATATTGTAAAAAAAATTATTATAACGTAAAAATTACTTAATAACGATTTTTAATTGAAAAAAATGATAAAAAAATGATTAAAAAAACGTTATTATTTTTATTATTATTGTTTTACTTTTATTATTGTGTTGTTTTTTGATGATGTAAATTAAAAAATATAATGATAATAATTAAATAATGATGTAATATTGCAATAATGATTCGTGATGATAATGATAATGTGATAATGATGATGAAAACATAATAATGAGAAAATCATGATTAAATTATGAAAATAACAGGAATTGTGCCCAAAAAATAAAAAGGTAAAAAAAAAAAAATCCCGAAAGCAAAAAAGCGTAAAAAATTGGGAAAATTAAAACGTTTTGAGAGTAACCCCAAAGACGTTTTTTCCATTCATTTTGATTCCGGCATATTGGGGGAATAATCTAAAAATTGCCAAATTCTATTAATCTGACAATATGAGGGAAAAAAGTGAGAAAAAAGAAAATTTGGATAACTTTGATGATTATCAATATTTTACTATTATCATTTTATTATTTTAAATTTCATTATTTTTATCATTATTATTATTATTATTTTATTATTATTATTTTTATTTTTATTATTTTTTAAATTTAATTTTAGTATTTTCCCAAAAAAAATATTAAACTGTAATAAAACAATAAAAATAAAATAAGTATAATTAAATAAACAAATTGTTATAATATTTGTTTTAAATTATTATTGTTATTATTAATCTTATTATTATTTTTTTTGGTATATAATTGTAAAATAATTATTTAACATAAAATTACAGTAATAACGATTTTAATTGAAATAATGATATAAAAAATGTTTAAAAAAAACGTTATTATTGTTTTTTATTATTGTTTTACTATTATTATTGTAGTTGTTTTTAGTTGTTTAAAAAATTATATTTTTAAAACTGCAAAAATTGCAATAAATTTAATAATTTAAAAAATGATGATAAAAATTAAATAATGTGATAATGTGAAAATGATGATAATGATATGAAACGATAATAATAATGTAATCATGAAATAATATGAAAAAAGGGGAATTGTTCCCATATAAATAAAAAAGGGTAAAAAAAAAAAAACCCCAAAAGTCGAAAAGCTAAATCAGCAAATATACCTTTTGGAAAGTAACCCCAAAAATGACTTTTTCCATTCATTTGATGATTCGGAAATTATTAGGGAAAATAATGATAAAAATTACCAGAATTCTTTTAATCATACAAAAATGATGATGAAAGTGAGAAAAAAGAGAATTGGATAATTTTGATGTTATTAATATTATTATATTATCTTATTATTATCATTTTTATCTTATTATTTTATTATTTTATTATTATTATTATTATTATATATTATTATTACTTTAATTATTAGATTTTGCCAAAAAATTATTATAACTGTAAAAATAATAAAAATAAAAATAATAATATAATTATAATAATACTAATTTTTTAAAATTTGTTTTAAATATTATTTTGTTATTATTATCTTTTTATTATTTTTACTGGTAATAAATTGAAAAAAATATTATTAAAACGTAATAATTACAGAAATTAACGATTTTTTGAAAAAATGTATAAATAATGATTAAAAAAACGTTACTTTGTTTTTATTTTTGTTATTACTATTATTATGTATTTGTTATTAGTATTGTAAAATTAATATGATCTGAAATAATTGCAATATATGAAAATAATTGCAATAATAGGATAATAATTGCAATATATGATTTGATGAGTAATAAATGATAAGATGTTTAAGATAAAATGAGAAACATGATAATGGGTGGGTGTTCACGTGCTGGGATGTAAGCGATGGTGTTAGCCTAGATAGTGTTAATGCTTGCATGCCCTTCTCGTTTGCAGCTTCCCCCCTCTAGCCCAGTGCGAAAAAGGGAGTAGTTTTCCGCTAAGTCCCCCTGCCGGGTCACAGCTTCCTCTTTAAAGACTTCTGCAGTGCCTCCTCGGGGCCCCCCCAGGGGTAAGGGGTACCTTGGGGCCCCGGCCCCTAAATCTTGGGGGATCCGGAGCACAGGACCCCCCAGAGGTAGGGGTTTTGGGCCCCCCGGGCTGTGGACCGCTCGGGCTTCGTCCCAACCCCTGCCCCCTAGCCACCCTGTGGTAAAGGGGCTCGGGGAGGTGGGCCCTTTCCGTCCCCCCCCCCCCAAAACCCTTGGCAAAGTCTTTTTTAATTGGAAATGCTGGAGGAGGGGGTTGTCCCTCCCACCCCGCCAAATAGGCGGGCTGTGGGGCCCGTGGGGGGGCAAAAATCGGGGTGCAGGGTTTGGAACGAGAGTTACTCGTCCCCCTGCCCCCGGCAGGGGGCCAACCCACCATGAAGCTTGTGGGGGAAAGCCCCCGGAACCCCCCCCGGGGGATAGGCGGTCCCACAGCCTGCTGACCCCCCTTTACTGGGGTGTTTTGGTGGGGGGGGCAGAGGGGGCGTCACCCGGGGTGCCCCCCGAGCTTAACTAGGCGTCTTTCCGGGTAGCGCTTGGGAAAATCCGGGCCCTTTCGGCAAAAATACGGTTTGCTCTGCTTCGCGGGAAATTTAAGGACTGGAGTTAAGGTGGCTGCCCCCCTCAGAGGTGAGAAACCCGGTAGCGGGACGTGTGTGGGTGGGTTTCACCACTATGGTCGGGGCCCCAGCGATGTCACCACCTCCAGGGTGTAGCCCTAGCCATCTCTAGTCGACTTCAGCCTGCGGTAGTCGAGGTGACACCGGTTGATGAGCGTATCATGGCATTGAGACTGAAGCATGCTTTTGGCTTCATGTCTCTTATTGCTGTATACGCTCCTACCGATGTACATAAAACCGATGTGAAAGAGGCGTTCTACGCCAAACTCGCATCTGTGGCAGACGATTGCCCCCGGCGAGACATTCGCATTGTTCTGGGCGACTTCAATGCGGTATCCGGCTGTGACCGAGCTGGCTACGAGATGTCTGTCGGCCCCCATGGCTCGGGAGCTGATCCCAGCAGCGAGAATAGCAGCTCCTCCGGCGCATTTTCGGTAGGCAGCTCGTCCGGCGCATCTGCGGCAGGCAGCTCCTCCGGCGCATTTACGGTAGGCAGCTCCTCCGGCGTCGGCGGAGAGTGAGAAGCATTGGACGCAGCGGAACTGCTCACTGGCGAACTCGCAGTTGAATCTACGGGCTGCTGGGGAGTGAGGCGAAGGATCAGCTCCTGAAAACGGGCAAAATCATCCTTTCTGCGTGCTGCCTCTTCTTCCTTCCGACGGGCTTCCTCTGCCTTCCGACGGGCTTCCTCTGCCTTCCGACGGGCTTCCTCACGCCTGTAACGATATTCCTCCTCCTTCCGACGTGCTTCTTCCCTCTTTTCATCCCTCAGTATTATCCACTGGAGCAATGTAGTAATATCTGTGGGAGGTGGGATGCTGGCACTGGCTCCTTCAGACTCTTCAAGGCTAGAGTCTGGTTTCTCAGTGTCGCTCTTACTGGCCTCTTGCGGTTTCTTTCCTTTACCCATGGTACCGTGGTAAGGGTGTAAAGATAATACAGCAAATTCGGCGAAAATCCGGTGAAATTCCGACCATGCAGTGTGGGGGAGTGAGTGTGTGCGTGGCAGTGCCGTGACGTCACGCCGGGCATGTGCGGGTAGGCGAGCCGCGACGCGAGAGAATCAGTCGCTCACAAAGCGTCGTAGAGAGCGCAGAAGTGTCTCGCTCCTACGATCTTCAATATGCTTCGATTCGGCACCCTTATGCTGCTAAATATAGCACTGCACTAAACACAATAGCCACAGTACAACACTACACTTCACTATAGCACCACAATTCACTGCACTAATGAAAATCACTCCTGAGCGGGTTATTTACTGAGCGGCCACGAGGGTGGAGGAGGCACGGGCAGGCGACAGGCCACAGGGCTGGCGTCAGAACTGAATAACTGGATCACTGCGCCATGTTTGTATACTCACTGTGTTGTGTTCGTATACCTGTTTGTTTGGTGTTTCTCTATGATGCTGGAGGGAGAAGAACACACCAATTAAAATTAAAGTAGGTTCATTGTAGATCAGCTCTGACAAAATAAAAGGGAGCTCTTCACAGTCCCGTGCGCCACGCGTCGGCCATGCCCGAGAGCGCTACTGCCAGACGTGTGACTACAGACACAAGATAAAATATTGTACTCTATAAATTGTACAGAGAATCTCACTCTTTTACATAGGTGATATGCTACACAGCAATATAAGCTAAACATAATCTTCTATATTTCACATGGTGTAACATATCACACAAAAGGCAGTATATATATAATATAATCATATAATTATCACAATACAGGTACGATAATATTGTCATCATATCCCATACATGGCGGCATCACAATATGGCGCTCACAACTCACATAAGTATCACAACTCACTTCATTATCACAACCCACATCCACCTGTGGGGTTCCCGAGGGCTTTCCCCCAACTTTTCAGGTGGGGGGGGGGCCTGCCGGGGCGCAGGGGGGGACGAGTAACTCTCGTTCCAATCCTGCACCCCGACTTTCCCCCTCCCTCGGCCCCACAGCCCCCCCTTATTTTGCGGGGGTGGGGGGACAACCCCTCCCCCCAGCATTTCCATTAAAAAAGACTTTTCCCAGGGGGTCTTCGGGGGGAGGAGGACTGGCAAGCCCCCCCCCCCGACCCCCCCCTTTTCCCCCAGGGTGGCTAGGGGGGGGGTTTGGTAGAAGCCAGGCTTTCCCACACCCGGGTGGGCCATAACCGATACCTCTGGGGCCCCTGCTGCTCCGAGATCCCCCCAGATTTACCTGGGACCGAAAGGCCCCAGTTCCCCATGGGTGGCCACGAGGGGGACTGCAGAAGTCTTAATGAGGGAGAGGCTGGACCGGGGGGGGGAAATTTATGGGGAAGTTCCCTTTTTGCACGGGGTAGCCGGGGGGGGAAGCTGCAAGCGAGAAGGCTGCAAGCACTTAACACTTCTAGGGTACCAACCATCGCTTCACACACCAGCCGTGAAGCACCCACCTTACATGATTTTCATTATTATGTTATCACATCATTATCATCATTATCATTCCCTTATCATATTTTGCAATTATTATCATATTATTTCAATTATTATCATTTTTTATGCAATTATTGCAGTTAAATATAAATTTTTCATCTATATAAAAAATTAAAAAAAAAAAAAAAAAAAAAAAAAAAAAAAAAAAAAAAAAAAAAACAACAAAACAAAAAAATTTTTTAAAAACCAAAAAAAAAATAATAATGAATAAAATAAAAACAAAATTTAAATTTTAAACAATTTTTTAAAATTAATTAATTTATTTTAAATTTTTGTTATTATTCGTTATAATAATTTTTTTAAAATTAAAAATTAAAGTAAAAAAAATAATAATAAAAATAATAAAAAAAATAATAATAAAAAAATATTATAAAATAGTAAAAAATTTAATTAAATTTTTAAATTTTTATTTTTTTATTATTTCATATAATAATTTGGAATATTATTTCCCCAATAATTAGAACACAAATAATAAAAAATATTTATAATTAAAATATAATTTTTAATTTTGGTTTTTATTTTGGGGTTTTTTTTTTTTTTATTTTTATAAAATTCCCCTTTTCAAATTTTATCAATTTCCTTTATCACACATTTATCATCATTTCATATTAAAATTTGTAATTTTTATTATCATTTATTCCCAATTTTTGCAGAATATAAATAAAAAAAAAAAACCATTTTAGTAATAAACTATAAATTAAATTTTCGTTTTTTTTAACTTTTTTTTTTTCTTTTACTGTAAATTTTTAGGAATAATTTTTTCCTTTATACCTTAAAAATATGTAAATTAAACAAAATTAAAATTTCTTTTACAAATTTTATTATTAATAAATTTTTATTTTTTATTATTTTGTTTTATTACTTAAATAATTTTTTTGGGAATAATGCATTTAAAAAATAATAATAAAAAAATATAAAATAAAAATAAAAAAAATAATATTAAAAATAATAATGATAATAATGATAATAATAATGAAATAGTAATAATATTAATAATCATCAAATGTTATCCAAATTCTCTTTATTCTCACTTTTATCATCATTATTGTCATGATTAATAGAATTCTGGTAATTATTATCATTATTACCCTAATAATTCCCAGAATCATCAAATGAATGGAAAAAACGTCATTTTGGAGTCTATTCTCAAATGGCTATATTTCGCTAGATTTTGCCGCTTTTTCGACTTTTGGGATTTTTTTTTTCTATTACCTTTTTTTTATTATATATCGACACAATTCCTGTTATTATCATCATTATTATCATGATTATCATCATTATTATCGTTATCATCATCATTATCATCATTATCATCATTATCATCATTATTACAATCATTATCATCATTATTGCAATTATTATTGCAATTATTGCAATTATTGCAGTTATAATATATAATTTTACATCTATACTAATAACAACTACAATAATAATAGTAATAACAATAATAATAACAATAAAATTTTTAATATCATTATTTCAATTAATATCGTTATTACTGTAATTATTACTGTTATAATAATTATTTTTACAATTATACTACCAGTAAAAATAATAATAATGATAATAATAACAATAATAATATTAATATCAATATTATAACAATTAGTATTATTATAATTATACATATTATTATTATTATTGTTATTATTACAGTTATAATATATTTTTTGGCAATAATACTAATAATTAAAGTAATAATAATAATAATAGTAATGATAATAATAATAATAATAATCATAATATTAATAATAATAACAATAATAATAATAATGATAATAATGATAATAGTAATAATATTAATAATAATCAAATGTTATCCAAATTCTCTTTATTCTCCCTTTTATCATCATTATTGTCATGATTAATAGAATTCTGGTAATTATTATCATTATTACCTTAATAATTGCGAGAATCATCGACTTTTGGGATTTTTTTTCTTTTACCTTTTTTTATTATATATGGACACAATTCCTGTTATTATCATCATTATTATCATGATTATCATCATTATTATCGTTATCATCCTCATTATCATCATTATCATCATTATCATCATTATCATCATCATTATCATCATTATTGCAATTATTATCATCATTATTGCAATTATTATCATTATTATTGCAATTATTGCAGTTATAATATATAATTTTACATCTATACTATAAGAACTACAATAATAACAGTAATAACAATAATAACATTTTTATAATCATTATTTATATCATTATTTCAATTAATATCGTTATTACTGTAATTATTACTGTTATAATAATTATTTTTACAATTATACTACCAGTAAAATAATAATAATGAAATAATAAAATAATAATATTAATAACAATATTATAACAATTAGTATTATTATAATTATACTTATATTATTATTATTGTTATTATTACAGTTATAATATATTTTTTGGCAATAATACTAATAATTAAAGTAATAATAATAATAATAATAATAATAATAATAATAATAATAATAATAATAATAATAATAATAATAATACTGATAATAATAATAATAATAATAATAATAATAATAATAATAATGATAATAATGATAATAATAAAGATAATAGTAATAATATTAATAATCATCAAATGTTATGCAAATTCTCTTTATTCTCACTTTTATCATCATTATTGTCATGATTAATAGAATTCTGGTAATTATTATCATTATTACCCTAATAATTGCCAGAATCATCAAATGAATGGAAAAAACGTCATTTTGGAGTCTACTCTCAAAAGGTTATATTTCGCTAGATTTTGCCGGTTTTTCGACTTTTGGGATTTTTTTTCTTTTACCTTTTTTATTATATATTAACACAATTCCTGTTATTATCATAATTATAATCATGATTATCATCATTATTATCGTTATCATCATCATTATCATCATTATCATCATTATCATCATCATTATCATCATTATTGCAATTATTATCATCATTATTGCAATTATTATCATTATTATTATTTAATTTTACATATATACTAAAAACAACTACAATAATGATAGTAATAACAATAATAATAACAATAATAACGTTTTTATAATCATTATTTTAATCATTATTTCAATTAATATCGTTATTACTGTAATTATTACTGTTATAATAATTATTTTACAATTATACTACCTGTAAAAATAATAATAATGACAATTTTTTTTTTTTTTTTTTTTTTTTTTTTTTTTTTTTTTTTTTTTTTTTTTTTTTTTTTTTTTTTTTTTTTTTTTTTTTTTTTTTTTTTTTTTTTTTTTTTTTTTTTTTTTTTTTTTTTTTTTTTTTTTTTTTTTTTTTTTTTTTTTTTTTTTTTTTTTTTTTTTTTTTTTTTTTTTTTTTTTTTTTTTTTTTTTTTTTTTTTTTTTTTTTTTTTTTTTTTTTTTTTTTTTTTTTTTTTTTTTTTTTTTTTTTTTTTTTTTTTTTTTTTTTTTTTTTTTTTTTTTTTTTTTTTTTTTTTTTTTTTTTTTTTTTTTTTTTTTTTTTTTTTTTTTTTTTTTTTTTTTTTTTTTTTTTTTTTTTTTTTTTTTTTTTTTTTTTTTTTTTTTTTTTTTTTTTTTTTTTTTTTTTTTTTTTTTTTTTTTTTTTTTTTTTTTTTTTTTTTTTTTTTTTTTTTTTTTTTTTTTTTTTTTTTTTTTTTTTTTTTTTTTTTTTTTTTTTTTTTTTTTTTTTTTTTTTTTTTTTTTTTTTTTTTTTTTTTTTTTTTTTTTTTTTTTTTTTTTTTTTTTTTTTTTTTTTTTTTTTTTTTTAAAAAAAAAAAAAAAAAAAAAAAAAAAAAAAAAAAAAAAAAAAAAAAAAAAAAAAAAAAAAAAAAAAAAAAAAAAAAAAAAAAAAAAAAAAAAAAAAAAAAAAAAAAAAAAAAAAAAAAAAAAAAAAAAAAAAAAAAAAAAAAAAAAAAAAAAAAAAAAAAAAAAAAAAAAAAAAAAAAAAAAAAAAAAAAAAAAAAAAAAAAAAAAAAAAAAAAAAAAAAAAAAAAAAAAAAAAAAAAAAAAAAAAAAAAAAAAAAAAAAAAAAAAAAAAAAAAAAAAAAAAAAAAAAAAAAAAAAAAAAAAAAAAAAAAAAAAAAAAAAAAAAAAAAAAAAAAAAAAAAAAAAAAAAAAAAAAAAAAAAAAAAAAAAAAAAAAAAAAAAAAAAAAAAAAAAAAAAAAAAAAAAAAAAAAAAAAAAAAAAAAAAAAAAAAAAAAAAAAAAAAAAAAAAAAAAAAAAAAAAAAAAAAAAAAAAAAAAAAAAAAAAAAAAAAAAAAAAAAAAAAAAAAAAAAAAAAAAAAAAAAAAAAAAAAAAAAAAAAAAAAAAAAAAAAAAAAAAATAATATAATATTTAATTAATAATGTACAAATTATTTAATAATTTTTTTACAATTATACTACAGTAAAAATAATAATATGATAATAATAACAATAATAATATTAAATAATATTATAACAATTAGTATTATTATAATTATACTATATTATTATTATTATTGTTATTATTACAGTTATAATATATTTTTTGGCAATAATGCTAATAATTAAAAGTAATAATAAAAAATAATATAATAATAAATAATATAATAATATAATATAATAAAATAATGATAATAAATATAATAATGATTAATAGTTTAAAAATATATAATAATCATCAAATGTTATCCAAATTCTCTTTATTCTCACTTTTATCATCATTATTGTCATGATTAATAGAATTCTGGTAATTATTATTATTATTACCCTAATAATTGCCAGAATCATCAAATGAATGGGAAAAAACGTCTTTTTGGAGTCTATTCTCAAAAGGCTATATTTCGCTAGATTTTGCCGCTTTTTCGACTTTTGGGATTTTTTTTCTTTTACCTTTTTTTATTATATATGGACACAATTCTTGTTATTATCATCATTATTATCATGATTATCATCATTATTATCGTTATCATCATCATTATCATCATTATCATCATTATCATCATCATTATCATCATTATTGCAATTATTATCATCATTATTGCAATTATTGCAGTTATAATATATGATTTTACATCTATACTAATAACAACTACAATAATGATATTAATAACAATAATAATAACAATAATAACGTTTTTATAATCATTATTTATATCATTATTTCAATTAATATCGTTATTACTGTAATTATTACTGTTATAATAATTATTTTTACAATTATACTACCAGTAAAAATAATAATAATGATAATAATAACAATAATAATATTAATAACAATATTATAACAATTAGTATTATTATAATTATACTTATTATTATCATTATTGTTATTATTACAGTTATACTATATTTTTTGGCAATAATACTAATAATTAAAGTAATAACAATAAATAATAATAATAATAATAATAATAATAATAATATATAATAATATAAATAATAATAATAATAATGATAAAATGTTATCCAAATTCTCTTTATTCTCACTTTTATCATCATTATTGTCATGATTAATAGAATTCTGGTAATTATTATCATTATTACCCTAATAATTGCCAGAATCATCAAATGAATGGAAAAAACGTCATTTTGGAGTCTATTCTCAAATGGCTATATTTCGCTAGATTTTGCCGCTTTTTCGACTTTTGGGATTTTTTTCTATTACCTTTTTTTTATTATATATCGACACAATTCCTGTTATTATCATCATTATTATCATGATTATCATCATTATTATCGTTATCATCATCATTATCATCATTATCATCATTATCATCATTATTACAATCATTATCATCATTATTGCAATTATTATTGCAATTATTGCAATTATTGCAGTTATAATATATAATTTTACATCTATACTAATAAAAACTACAATAATAATAGTAATAACAATAATAATAACAATAATAATGTTTTTATAATCATTATATATATCATTATTTCAATTAATATCGTTATTACTGTAATTATTACTGTTATAATAATTATTTTTACAATTATACTACCAGTAAAAATAATAATAATGATAATAATAACAATAATAATATTAATATCAATATTATAACAATTAGTATTATTATAATTATACATATTATTTTATTATTGTTATTATTACAGTTATATATAATATATTTTTTGGCAATAATACTAATAATTAAAGTAATAATATATAATATAATGATTTAAAAATAATAATAATAATCATAATATTAATAATAATAACAATATAATAATAATGATAATAATGATAATAGTAATATATATAATAATCAAATGTTATCAAATTCTCTTTATTCTCCCTTTTATCATCATTATATGTCATGATTAATAGAATTCTGGTAATTATTATCATTATTACCTTAATAATTGCAGAATCATTCAAATGAATGGAATAAACTATTTATCTTCTAAAGTATATTAGAACTATCCATTATTTAACTATGATAATAATTATATTAACTTTTTTATAATATTAATTCAATTCATTATTTCAATTATAATCGTTATTACTGTAATTATTGTTATATAATTATTTACAATTATACTACCATCATTAATCATATTATAATATTACATATACAATTATTAATATACAATATTATTAATTTTAGTATTATAAATTATACATATTAATTATTATTTATTATTAACAGTATAATAATTTTTTGGCATATTAATATTAAAGTAATAATAATAATAATAATATATAATAAATAATATAATTAATAATATATTAAAATAATAATAATAATAATAATAATAATAATAATTAATATAATAATGATAATAATGATATATAATAGATAATAGTTTATATTATATCATCAAATGTTTATCAATTTTTATATTCTCTTTATCATCATATATATATAATAGAATTCTGGTAATTATTATCATTATTACCCTAATAATTGCCAGAATCATCAAATGAATGGAAAAAACGTCATTTTCGAGTCTACTCTCAAAAGGCTATATTTCGCTAGATTTTGCCGCTTTTTCGACTTTTGGGATTTTTTTCTTTTACCTTTTTTTTATTATATATGGACACAATTCCTGTTATTATCATCATTATTATCATGATTATCATCATTATTATCGTTATCATCATCATTATCATCATTATCATCATTATCATCATTATCATCATCATTATCATCATTATTACAATTATTATCATCATTATTGCAATTATTATCATTATTATTGCAATTATTGCAGTTATAATATATAATTTTACATCTATACTAATAACAACTACAATAATAATAGTAATAACAATAATAATAACAATAATAACGTTTTTATAATCATTATTTATATCATTATTTCAATTAATATCCTTATTACTGTAATTATTACTGTTATAGTATATTTTTTGGCAATAATACTAATAATTAAAGTAATAATAATAATAATAATAATAATAATAATAATAATAATAATAATAATAATAATAATAATAATAATAATAATAATAATAATGATAATAATAATAATGATAATAATGATAATAATAATGATAATAGTAATAATATTAATAATCATGAAATGTTATCCAAATTCTCTTTATTCTCACTTTTATCATCATTATTGTCATGATTAATAGAAATCTGGTAATTATTATCATTATTACCCTAATAATTGCCAGAATCATCAAAAAAATGGAAAAAACGTCATTTTGGAGTCTACTCTCAAAAGGCTTTATTTCGGTAGATTTTGCCGCATTTCGACTTTTGGGATTTTTTTTCTTTTACCTTTTTTTTTATTATATATGGACACAATACCTGTTATTATCATCATTATTATCATGATTATCATCATTATTATCGTTATCATCATCATTATCATCATTATCATCACTATCATCATCATTATCATCATTATTGCAATTATTATCATTATTGCAATTATTACATTTATAATATATAATTTTACATCTATACTAATAAAAACTACAATAATAATAGTAATAACAATAATAATAACAATAATAACGTTTTTATAATCATTATTTATATCATTATTTCAATTAATATCGTTATTACTGTAATTATTACTGTTTAATAATTATTTTTACAATTATACTACCAGTAAAATAATAATAATGATAATAATAACAATAATAATATTAATAACAATATTATAACAATTAGTATTATTATAATTATACTTATTATTATTATTATTGTTATTATTACAGTTATAATATATTTTTTGGCAATAATACTAATAATTAAAGTAATAATAATAATAATAATAATAATAATAATAATAATAATAATAATAATAATAATAATAATAATAATAATAATAATAATAATAATAATAATAATAATCAAATGTTATCCAAATTCTCTTTATTCTCACTTTTATCATCATTATTGTCATGATTAATAGAATTCAGGTAATTATTATCATTATTACCCTAATAATTGCCAGAATCATCAAATGAATGGAAAAAAACGTCATTTTGAAGTCTACTCTGAAAAGGCTATATTTCGCTAGGTTTTGCCGCTTTTTCGACTTTGGGGATTTTTTTTTTACCTTTTTTTATTATATATGGACACAATTCCTGTTATTATCATCATTATTATCATGATTATCATCATTATTATCGTTATCATCATCATTATCATCATCATTATCATCATTATTGCAATTATTATCATCATTATTGCAATTATTATCATTATTATTGCAATTATTGCAGTTATAATATATAGTTTTACATCTATACTAATAACAATTACAATAATAATAGTAATAACAATAATAATATCAATAATAACGTTTTTATAATCATTATTTATATCATTATTTCAATTAATATCGTTATTACTGTAATTATTACTGTTATAATAATTATTTTTACAATTATACTACCAGTAAAAATAATAATAACGATAATAATGATGATAATCATGATAATAATGATGATAATAACAGGAATTGTGTCCATATATAATAAAAAAAAGGTAAAAGAAAAAAAATTCCAAAAGTCGAAAAAGCGGGAAAATCAAGCGAAATATAGCCTTTTGAGAGTAGACTCCAAAATGACGTTTTTTCCATTCATTTGATGATTCTGGCAATTATTAGGGTAATAATGATAATAATTACCTGAATTCTATTAATCATGACAATAATGATGATAAAAGTGAGAATAAAGAGAATTTGGATAACATTTGATGATTCCTAGTATTATTACTATTATCATTATTATTATCATTATTATCATTATTATCATTATTATCATTATTATCATTATTATCATTATTATTATTATTATTATTATTATTATTATTATTATTATTATTATTATTATTATTATTATTATTATTACTTTAATTATTAGTATTATTGCCAAAAAATATATTATAACTCTAATAATAACAATGATAATAATAATAGGTATAATTATAATAATACGAATTGTTATAATATTGTTATTGATATCATTATTGTTATTATTATCATTATTATTATTTTTACTGGTAGTATAATTGTAAAGATAATTATTATAACAGTAATAATTACAGTAATAACAATATTAATTAAAATAATGATATAAATAATGATTATAAAAACGTTATTATTGTTATTATTATTGTTATTACTATTATTATTGTAGTTATTATTAGTATAGATGTAAAAACATATATTATAACTTCAATAACTGCAATAATAATGATAATTATTGCAATAATGATGATAATAATTGCAATAATGATGATAATGATGATGATAATGATGATAATGATGATAATGATTATAATGATGATAATGATGATGATAACGATAATAAGGATGATAATCATGATAATAATGATGATAATAACAGGAATTGTGTCCATATATAATAAAAAAGGTAAAAGAAAAATAATCCCAAAAGTCGGAAAAGCGCCAAAATCTAGCGAAATATAGCCTTTTTAGAGTAAACTCCAGAATAACGTTTTTTCCATTCATTTGATGATTCTGGCAATTATTAGGGTAATAATGATAATAATTACCAGAATTCTATTAATCCTGACAATAATGATGATAAAAGTGAGAATAAAGAGAATTTGGATAACATTTGATGATTATTAGTATTATTACTATTATCATCATTATTTCTATTATTATTATTATTATCATTATTATTATTATTAATTATTATTATTATTATTATTTTTATTATTATTATTATTATTATTATTATTATTATTATTTTGACTGGTAGTATAATTGTAAAAATAATTATTATAACAGTAATAATTACACTAATAACGATATTAATTTAAAAAATGATATAAATAATGATTATTAAGACGTTATTATTGTTATTATTATTGTTATTACTATTATTATTGTAGTTGTTTTTAGTATAGATGTAAAAAATATATTATAACTGCAATAATTGCAATAATAATGATAATTATTGCAATAATGATGATAATAATTGCAATAATGATGATAATGATGATGATAATGATGATAATGATGATACTGATGATGATAACGATAATAAGGATGATAATCATGATAATAATGATGATAATAACAGGAATTGTGTCCATATATAATAAAAAAAAGGTAAAAGAAAAAAAATCCTAAAAGTCGAAAAAGCGGCAAAATCTAGCGAAATATAGCCTTTTGAGAGTAGACTCCAAAATGACGTTTTTTCCATTCATTTGATGATTCTGGCAGTTATTAGGGTAATAATGATAATAATTACCTGAATATTAATCATGACAATAATGATGATAAAAGTGAGAATAAAGAGAATTTGGATTACATTTGATGATTATTAGTATTTTTACTATTATCATTATTATTATCATTATTATCATTATTATCATTATTATCATTATTATCATTATTATTATTGGTGTTATTATTATTATTATTATTATTATTATTATTATTATTATTATTATTATTATTATTATTATTATTATTATTATTATTATTACTTTAATTATTAGTATTATTGCCAAAAAATATATTATAAATGTAATAATAACAATAATGATAATAATAAGTAGAATTATAATAACACGAATTCTTATAATATTGTTATTGATATCATTATTGTTATTATTATCATTATTATTATTTTTACAGGTAGTATAATTGTAAAAATAATTATTATAACAGTAATAATTACAGTAATAACAATATTAATTAAAATAATGATATAAATAATTATTATAAAAACGTTATTATTGTTATTATTATTGTTATTACTATTATTATTGTAGTTGTTATTAGTATAGATGTAAAAACATATATTATAACTGCAATAATTGCAATAATAATTATAATTATTGCAATAATGATGATAATATTGCAATAATGATGATAATGATGATGATAATGATGATAATGATGATGATAACGATAATAATGATGATAATCATGATAATAATGATGATAATAACAGGAATTGTGTCCATATATAATAAAAAAGGTAAAAGAAAAAAAATCCCAAAATTCGTAAAAGAGGCAAAATCTAGCGAAATATAGCCTTATGAGAGTAGACTCCAAAATGACGTTTTTTCAATTCATTTGATGATTCTGGCAATTATTAGGGTAATAATGATAATATTCACCTGAATTCTATTAATCATGACAATAATGATGATAAAAGTGAGAATAAAGAGAATTTGGATAACATTTGATGATTATTAGTATTATTACTATTATCATTATTATTATCATTATTATAATTATTATCATTATTATCATTATTATCATTATTATTATTATTATTATTATTATTATTACTTTAATTATTAGTATTATTGCAAAAATAATTATTATAACAGTAATAATTACAGTAATAACGATATTAATTTAAATAATGATATAAATAATGATTATAAAAACGTTATTATTGTTATTATTATTGTTATTACTATTATTATTGTGGTTGTTATTAGTATAGATGTAAACACATATATTATAACTGCAATAATTGCAATAATAATGATAATTATTGCAATAATGAAGATAATAATTGCAATAATGATGATAATGATGATGATAATGATGATAATGATGATAAGGATGATAATGATGATGATAACGATAATAATGATGATAATCATGATAATAATGATGATAATAAGAGGAATTGTGTCCATATATAATAAAAAAAGGCAAAAGAAAAAAAATCCGAAAAGTCGAAAAAGCGGTAAAATCTAGAGAAATATAGCCTTTTGAGAGTAGACTCCAAAATGACGTTTTTTCCATTCATTTGATGATTCTGGCAATTATTAGGGTAATAATGATAATAATTACCTGAATTCTTTTAATCATGACAATAATGATGATATAAGTGAGAATAAAGAGAATTTGGATAACATTTGATGATTATTAGTATTATTACTATTATCATTATTATTATCATTATTATCATTATTATCATTATTATCATTATTATTATTATTATTATTATAATAATTATATTTTTATTATTATTATTAAAATTTTTTTTTTTTTAAATTTTTATATTATTCCAAAAAAATATTATTTGAAAAAAAATAAACTTTAAAATAAAAAAAATAAAAAAATAAATTTAAATAAATTTTTTAATTTTATTGTTTATTATTTTTTTATTTTTTTTTTTTTAATTATTTTTAAAAAATTTAATTTTAACAGTAAAAATTTTCAGTTTTAAAAACGATATTAATTAAAATAATGATATAAATAATGATTTAAAACGTTATTTTTTTATTTTATTTTTTTAAAAAAAAATTTATTATTAGTGTAAAAAAAAATTAAAACAAATTTAATTTCAAAAATAATAGAAAAGAATAAATGAAATTTTTTTTAAAAATTAGTTGATGATGTTTTTTGGCAAAAATAGGGAAAGATAAAATGATAATAAAAATTTCCAATTTAAAAAAAAAAAAAAAATTCCCAAAAACAAAAGGGAAAAAAAAATAATTTAAATGATAAAAGAAATTTTTTTTAAAAGGGGAAAATTTGGGAAAAAAAAAAAAAACATTTAAAGAAATTAGTAAAAAAAATAAAAAAATTTATCATTTTATATTATTTAATTTTAAAATTTTCATTATTATCATTTTTATCATTTATTTTATTTATTTTATTATTATTATTATTATATTATTTTTATTATTATTTTTATTATTATTATTATTATTTATTTAATTATTTGTATTTTTTCCAAAAAATATTATTATAACTGTAATAATAACAATAATAACGATATTAATTAAAATAATGATATAAATAATGATTATAAAAACGTTATTATTGTTATTATTATTGTTATTACTATTATTACTGTAGTTGTTATTAGTATAGATGTAAAAACATATATTATAACTGCAATAATTGCAATAATAATGATAATTATTGGGAATAATGATGATAATAATTGCAATAATGATGATAATATGATGATAATGATGGGTTTAAAGATGATAATGATGATGATAACGATAATAATGATGATACTCATGATAATAATGATGATAATAAAAACGAATGGTGACCATATATAAAAAAAAAGGTAAAGAAAAAAAATCCCAAAAGTCGAAAAAGCGGCAAAATCTAGCGAATATAGCCTTTTTTAGAGTAGACTCCAAAAAGACGTTTTTTTTTCCCTTCAAATTTTATGATTCTGGCCCAAATTATTAGGGTAATAATGATAATAATTACCTGAATCTATTAATCATGACAATAAAATGATAAAAGTGAGAATAAAGAGAATTTGGATAACATTTGATGATTATTAGTATTATAGTATTATCATTATAATTATCATTATTATCATTATTATCATTATTATCATTTTATTTTTTTATTATTATTATTATTATTATTATTATTATTACTATTATTATTATTATTACTTTAATTATTAGTATTATTTCCAAAAAAATATATTATAACTGTAATAATAACATAATAATAATAATAAGTATAATTATAATAATACGAATTGTTATAATATTGTTATTGATTACATTATTGTTATTATTATCATTATTATTTTTTATGGTAGTTAATTTTAAAAATAATTATTATAACAGTAATAATTTCAGTAATAACGATAATTATTGCAATAATGATGATAATGATTGCAATAATGATGATAATGGTGATGATAATGATGATAATGATGATGATAACGATAATAATGATGATAATCATGATAATAATGATGATAATATCAGAATTGGTCCATATATAATAAAAAAGGTAAAAGAAAAAAAAAAACCCAAAAGTCGAAAAACCGGCAAAATCTAGCGAAATATAGGCTTTTGAGAGTAGACTCCAAAATGACGTTATTATCCATTCATTTGATGATTCTGGCAATTAATAGGGTAATAATGATAATTTTTACCTGAATTCTATTAATCATGACAATGATGATGATAAAAGTGAGAATAAAGAGAATTTGGATAACATTTGATGATTATTAGTATTATTACTATTATCATTATTATTATCATTATTATCATTATATCATTATTATCATTATTATTATTATTATTATTATTATTATTATTATTATTTATTATTATTATTTATTATTATACTACTTTAATCATTAATATTATTGCAAAAAATATATTATAACTGTAATAATAACAATAATAACGATATTAATTAAAATAATGATATAAATAATGATTATAAAAACGTTATTATTATTATTATCATTGTTATTACTATTATTATTGTAGTTGTTATTAGTATAGATGTAAAAACATATATTATAACTGCAATAATTGCAATAATAATGATAGTTATTGCAATAATGATGATAATAATTGCAATAATGACGATAATGATGATGGTAATGATGATAATGATGATAATGATGATGATAACGATAATAATGATGATAATTATGATAATAATGATGATAATAACAGGAATTGTGTCCACATATAATAAAAAAAAAGGTAAAAGAAAAAAAATCCCAAAAGTCGAAAAAGCGGCAAAATCTAGCGAAATATAGCCTTTTGAGAGTAGACTCCAAAATGAAGTTTTTTCCATTCATTTGATGATTCTGGCAATTATTAGGGTAATAATGATAATAATTACCTGAATTCTATTAATCATGACAATAATGATGATAAAAGTGAGAATAAAGAGAATTTGGATAACATTTGATGATTATTAGTATTATTACTATTATCATTATTATTATCAATTATTATCATTATTATCATTATTATCATTATTATTATTAATTATTATTATTATTATTATTATTATTTCATATTATTATATATATTATTATTATTATTATAATTATTATTATTATTATTATTATCATTATATTATTATTTTATACTTTAATTATTAGTATTATGCCAAAAAATATATTATAACTGTAATAATAATAATAATAATAATAATAAGTATAATTATAATAATACGAATTGTTATAATATGTTATTGATATCATTATTGTTATATTATCATTATTATTATTTTTACTGGTAGTATAATTGTAAAATAATTATTATAACAGTAATAATTACAGTAATAACGATATTAATTAAAATAATGATATAAATAATGATTATAAAAACGTTATTATTGTTATTATTATTGTTATTACTATTATTATTATAGTTTTTATTAGTATAGATGTCAAAACATATATAATAACTGCAATAATTGTAATAATAATGATAATTATTGCAATAATGATGATAATAATTGCAATAATGATGATAATGATGATGAATGATGTAATGATGATAATGATGATGATAACGATAATAATGATGATAATCATGATAATAATGATGATAATAACAGTAAATTGTGTCCATATATAAAAAAAAAAAAAAAAAGGTAAAGAAAAAAAATCCCAAAAGTCGAAAAAGCGGCAAAATCCAACGAAATATAGACTTTTGAGAGTAGACTCCAAAATGATGTTATTTCCATTCATTTCATGATTCTGGGAATTATTAGGGTAATAATGATAATAATTACCTGAATTCTATTAATCATGACAATAATGATGATAAACGTCAGAATAAAGAGAATTTGGATAACATTTGAGATTATTAGTATTATTACTATTATCATTATTATTATCATTATTATCATTATTATCATTATTATCATATATATCATTATTATTATTATATTATATTATATTATATTATTATTATTAATATTATTATTAATATTATTATTATTATTATATTACTTTAATTATTAGTATTATTGCCAAAAAATATATTATAACTGTAATAATAACAATAATAATTAATAAGTATAAATTTAATAATACGAATTGTTATAATATTGTTATTGATATCATTATTGTTATTATTATCATTATTATTATTTTACTGGTAGTATAATTGTAAAAAATAATTATTATAACAGTAATAATTACAGTAATAACGATATTAATTAAAATAAAAGATATAAATAATGATTATAAAAAACGTTATTATTGTATTATTATTGTTATTACTATTATTATTGTAGTTGTTATTAGTATAGATGTAAAAACAATTATTATAACTGCAATAATTGCAATAATAATGATAATTATTGCAATAATGATGATAATAATTGCAATAATGATGATAATGATGATGATAATGATGATAATGATGATGATAACGATAATAATGATGATAATCATGATAATAATGATGATAATAACAGGAATTGTGTCCATAATAATAAAAAAAAAAAGGTAAAAGAAAAAAAAATCCAAAAATTTGAAAAAAAAAAGCGGCAAAATCTACCGAAAAAATAGCCTTTTGAGAGTAGACTCCAAAATGACGTTTTTTCCATTCATTTGATGATTCTGGCAATGATTAGGGTAATAATGATATTAATTACCTGAATTCTATTAATCATGACAATAATGATGATAAAAGTGAGAATAATGAGAATTTGGATAACATTTGATGATTATTAATTAATTAATTGATGGTTATTATTATTGTTATTACTATTATTATTGTATTTGTTATTAGTATAGATGTAAAAACATATATTATAACTGCAATAATTGCAATAATAATGATAATTATTGCAATAATGATGATAATAATTGCAATAATGATGATAATGATGATAATGATGATGATAACGATAATAATGATGATAATCATGATAATAAGATATAATAACAGGAAATTGTGTTCATATATAATAAAAAAAAAAGGATAAAGAAAAAAAATCCAAAGTCGAAAGCGGCAAAATCTAGCGAAATAGCTTTTGAGAGTAGACTTTTTTTTTCCCCAAATAAAAAAAAAAAAAACAAACAAATTTTGGGGGGAACGTTTTTTTCCATTCATTGGATGGTTCTGGAAATTATTTGGGTAATAATGATAATAATACACGAATTACTACTAATCAGACAATAAATGATGATAAAAGTGAGAATAAAGAGAAATTGGATAACATTTGTGATATTCAGTAAATTACTATTATCATTATTATTATCAGATTACATCTATTATCATTATTATCATTATATTAGTATTATTAGTATATTATTATTATATATTCTTATTTATTAGTACTTTAATTATTAGTATATTGCCAAAAAATATATTATAACTGTAATATAACAAAATAGTATGATAATAAGCTATAATAATAATATACGAATTGTATAATATTGTTAGTTGATATCATTATTGTATTATTATCATTATTATTATTTTACTGGTAGTATAATGTAAAAATAATTATTATAACCACAGTAATAAGGTACCAGTAATAACGAATGAATTAAAATAATGATATAAAAACGTTATTATGTTATTATTATTGTTATATTATTGTTATACTATTATTATTGTAGTGTTATTAGAATAGATGTAAAAACATATATTATAACTGGTAATAAACAGCAATAATAATGATATTATTAGCAATAATGATGAGAATAATTGCAAGAATCATGATAATGGATGATGATAATGATGATAATTATGATCCTGATGGATAATGATGATACGATGATGATGTATTAACGATAATAATGATGATATCATGATAATAATGATGATAAGAACAGGAATTGTGTCCATATATAATAAAAACGGAAAGACAAAAAATCCAAAAGTCGAAAAAGCGGCAAAATCTAGCGAATATAGCCTTGAGAGTAGACCAAAATTACGTTTTCCATTCATTTGATGATTCTGCAATATTAGGGTAAAATGATAATAATACCTGACTTCTTTAATAATGACAATAATGATGATAAAAGTGAGAATAAAGAGAATTTGGATAACATTGAATGATTATTAGTATATTACTATTTCAGCATTATTATCATATTATCATTATTATCATTATATCATTAATTATTATATCTAATTATATTAATTTTATTACACTATAATTATTATTATTATTATTATTACGTTAATTATTCTAGTATTATTGCCAAAAAATTATTAAACTCTGGTAATAATACAATAATACTAATAATAAGTATAATACTATAATAATACGAATGTTATGATATTGTTATAATATTCTTATTGTTATTATTATCATTATTATTATTTTACTGTAGTATTAATTGTAAAATAATTATTAGAACAGTAATAATTACAGTATTAACGAGATTAATTAAAAAATGATATAACTAATTGATTATAAAAACGTTATTATAGTATTATTATGTATACTTATTATTATTGTAGTTGTTATTAGTATAGATGTAAAAATATATATATAAACTGCAATATTGCACTCATTAATGAGTAATTATTGCAATAATGATGATAATAATTGCAATAATGATGATAATGATGAGATAATGATGAAATGATGATATGATGATGATAACGATAATAATGATGATAGTCATGATAAAATGATGATAATAAACAGGAAGTGCCATATATAATA
Source organism: Penaeus monodon (assembly GCF_015228065.2). Classification (NCBI taxonomy): domain Eukaryota; kingdom Metazoa; phylum Arthropoda; class Malacostraca; order Decapoda; family Penaeidae; genus Penaeus; species Penaeus monodon. The sequence goes on along the minus strand of NW_023658736.1, from coordinate 22,181 downwards.
AAAAAAAGGTAAAAGAAAAAAATCCCAAAGGTCGAAAAAGCGGCAAATCTAGCGCATATAGCCTTTTGAGGTAGACTCCAAAAATGACGTTTTTCCCTTCCATTTGATGATTCTTGGCCAATTCTTAGGGTAATAATGATAAGAATTACTGGAATTTATTAATCCGACAATAATGGATGATAAAAAGGGTGAGGATAAAGAGAATTGGATAACATTTGATGATTATTAGTATATTACATTATCATATATTATAAATATCATTATTATGCATTCATATCCATACTTATTATTATTATTTAATTATTATTATTATTATTATTATTATTTAGAGCTTAGTAACTTTTAATTATTAGGATATTATTGCCAAAAAATATATTATAACTGTAATAAATAACAATAATAATAATAATAAGTATAATTATAATAATACGAATGTTCTAATATTGTTATTAATATCTTATTGTTATTATTATCATGTATTAGTTATTTAGGTAGTATAATTGTAAAACTAAATTCTTATAACAGTAATAATTACAGTAATAACGAATAATTAAAATGAATGATATAAATAGATTAATAAAAACGTTATTAGTGTTATTATTAGGATTACTATATTATGTAGTTGTTATTAGTATAGATGTAAAAATATAATTATTAAACTGCAATAATTGCAATAAAATGATTAATTATTGCAATAATGATGCTAATAATTGCAATAATGATGATTAATGATGATGATAATGATGATAATGATGATAATGATGATGTAAGATGATAGTCATGATAATAATGATGATAATAAACAGGAATTGTGCCATATATAAAACAAAAAGGTAAAAGAAAAACAAACCCAAAAGTCGAAAAAAAAAAAGCAGGCAAAAATCTAGCGAAATATGCCTTTGAGAGTAGACTCCAAATGACGTTTTTCATTCATTTGATGGATTCTGGCAAATTATTAGGGTAATAATGATAATAATTACTGAATTCTAGTATCATGACAATATGATGTTAAAGGGAGAATTAAAGAGAATTCGGAAGCATTTGATGATTATTGTATTATTACATTATCATTATTATATCATATTATCATATTATCATTAGATCAGTATTATTATTTTATATTATATTATATATTATTATTATTATTACTTTAGTATGTAGTATTATTGCCAAAAAATCTATTATAAACGTACTAATAACCAATAATAATAATAATAAGTATAATTATAATAAACGAATTGGTTTATAAGAGTTATTATATCAATTATTGTTATTATTATCATTATATTATTTTTACGATAGGATAATTGTAAAAATAATTATATAACAGTACTAATACAGTAATAACGATATAATTAAAAATAATGCTATACATAATGATTATAAAAACGTATTATTGTTATTATTATTGTTATTACATTGTTATTGAGTGTTATTCGTATAGATGTAAAAATATATATTATAAACTGCAATAATTGCAATACTAATTGATAATATTGCCAAAATGATGATAATTAATTGCAATAATGATGATAATGATGAGATGATAATGATGATAAGGATGATAATGAGTGATTAACGATAATAATGATGATAGTTATGTGATAATGTGATAATAACAGAAATGTGTCCAAATAATAAAAAAAAAGGTTAAAGAAAAAAATCCCAAAAGTCGAAAGCGGCAAAATCTAGCGAAATATAGCCTTTGAGAGTAGGGACTCCAAATGACGTTTTTTCCATCATTTTGAGATTCTGGCCAATATTAGGGTAATAATGCTAATAATTACCTGAATCTATAATCATGACCATAAGATGATAAAGTGAGAATAAAGAAGAATTCGGATAACATTTGATGATAGTAAGTATTATTACTATTATCATTATATTATAATTATTATCATTATTACTTATATCATTATTATATGATTTATTATTATTTAGTATTATATTATATTCTTATTATTTATGATTATTATTATTATTACTTTAATTATTAGTATTATTACCAAAAAAATATATATAACGTAATAATAAACAATAATAATTAATTCATAAGTATATTGTAATAAACGATGTTATAATATCTGTATTTAATACATTTATTGTTATTATTATCATTATTATTATTTTTAATGGTAGTATAATTGTTAAAAATAATTATTATAACAGTAAATACTTACAGTAATAACGATATTAATAAAAATAAGGATATAAATAATGATATAAAAACGTTATAGTGTATTATTCTGTTATTACTATATTATATTGAGTTGTTATTAGTATAGATGTAAAAATTATATTATAACTGGCAAATAATTAATAATAATGATAAATTATTGCAATAATGATGATAAAATTGCAATAATGATGATAATGCTGAGATAATGATTGATAATGAGATAATGATGATGATAAACGATAAATAAAGGATGATCGTCATGATAATAATGATGATAATAACAGAAATGTGTCATATATAAGAAAAAAAAGTAATTATAAAAGAAAAAAAATCCCAAAAGTCGAAAAGCGGCAAATCTAGCAAAATATAGCCTTTTGAGAGTAGACTCCAAAATGACGTTTTTTCCATTCATTTGATGATTCTGGCAATTATTAGGGTAATAATGATAATAATTACTGAATTCTATTAATCATGACAATAATGATGATAAAAGTGAGAATAAAGAGAATTTGGATAACATTTAATGATTATTAGTATTATATATTATCATTATTATTATCATTATTATCATTATTATATTATTATATTATTATTATTATTATATTATTATACTTTAATGTTAGTATATTGCCAAAAAATATATTATAACTGTAATAATAACAATAATAATAATAATAAGTATAATTAATAATAATACGAATAGTAATAATATTTTTATTGATATCATTATTGTTATTATTATCATTATTATTATTTTTACTGGTAGTATAATTGTAAAAATAATTATTATAACAGTAATAATTACAGTAATAACGATATTAATTAAAATAATGATATAAATAATGATTATAAAAGCGTTATTATTGTTATTATTATTGTTATTACTATTATTATTGTAGTTGTTATTAGCATAGATGTAAAAACATATATTTTAACTGCAATAATTACAATAATAATGATAATTATTGCAATAATGATGATAATAATTGCAATAATGAGATAATGATGATAATATGATATAGTGATAATGATGATGATAACGATAATAATGATGATAATCATGATTAATAATGAATATAATAACAGGAATTGTGTCCATATATAATAAAAAAAAGTAAAAGAAAAAAAATCCGAAAAGTCGAAAAAGCGGCAAAATCTAGCGAAATATAGCCTTTTGAGAGTAGACTCCAGAATGACGTTTTTTCCATTCATTTGATGATTCTGGCAATTATTAGGGTAATAATGATAATAATTACCTGAATTCTATCAATCATGACAATAATGATGATAAAAGTGAGAATGAAGAGAATTTGAATAACATTTGATGATTATTAGTATTATTACTATTATCATTATTATTATCATTATTATCATTTATATTATTATATTATTATATTATTATTATTTTATTATTATTATTATTATTATTATTATTATTATTGTAGTTGTTATTAGTATAGATGTAAAAACATATTTTATAACTGCAATAATTGTAATAATAATGATAGTTCTTGCAATAATGATGATAATAATTGCAATAATGATGATAATGATGATGATAATGATGATAATGATGATGATAACGATAATAATGATGATAATCATGATAATAATGATGATAATAACAGGAATTGTGTCCATATATAATAAAAAAGGTAAAAGAAAAAAAAATCCCCAAAGTCGAAAAAGCGGCAAAATCTAGCGAAATATAGCCTTTTGAGAGTAGACTCCAAAATGACGTTTTTTCCATTCATTTGATGATTCTGGCAATTATTAGGGTGATAATGATAATAATTACCTGAATTCTATTAATCATGACAATAATGATGATAAAAGTGAGAAAAAAGAGAATTTGGATAACATTTGATGATTATTAGTATTATTACTATTATCATTATTATTATCATTATTATCATTATTATCATTATTATCATATATTATTATTATATTATTATTATTATTATTTATATATTATTATTATTATTATTATTATATTATTACTTTAATTATTAGTATTATTGCCAAAAAATATATTATAACTGTAATAATAACAATAATAATAATAATAAGTATAAGTATAATAATACGAATTGTTATTATATTGTTATTAATATCATTATTGTTATTATTATCATTATTATTATTTTTACTGGTAGTATAATTGTAAAAATAATTATTATAACAGTAATAATTACAGTAATAACGATATTAATTAAAATAATGATATAAATAATGATTATAGAAATATTATTATTTTTATTTTTATTGTTATTACTATTATTATTGTAGTTGTTATTAGTATAGATGTAAAAACATATATTATAACTGCAATAATTGGAATAATAATGATAATTATTGCAATAATGATGATAATAACTGCAATAATGATGATAATGATGATAATGATGATAATGATGATGATTACGATAATAATGATGATAATCATGATAATAATGATGATAATAACAGGAATTGTGTCCATATATAATAAAAAAGGTAAAAGAAAAAAATCCCAAAAGTCGAAAAAGCGGCAAAATCTAGCGAAATATAGCCTTTTGAGAGTAGACTCCAAAATGACGTTTTTTCCATTCATTTGATGATTCTGGCAATTATTAGGGTAATAATGATAATAATTACCTGAATTCTATTAATCATGACAATAATGATGATAAAAGGAGAATAAGAGAATTTGGATAACATTGATGATATTAGTATTATTACTATATCATTATTTTATCATTATTATCATTATTATCATTATTATCATATTCATTATTATATTATAATTATTATTATATTATTATATATATTATACTTTATATTATATTATTATTATTATTACTGTAGCCTATAATTGTAAAAAAATAAATTATCAAAACAGTAATAATGTACAGTAATAACGTATTAATTAAAAAGAATGATATAAATATGATTATAAAAAACGTTATAGTGTTTATTATTATTGTTAATACTATATTATTGAGTTGTTATTAGTATAGATGTAAAAAATAATATATCATAACTGCAATAATTGCAATAATAATGAATTATTGCAATAATAGATGTATAATTGCTATATATGATGATACTGATGATGATAATGATGATAATGTGAGATAAACGATAATAATGATGATAGTCATGATAAATAATGATGATACTAAACAGGCATGTGTCCATATAGAATAAAAAAAAAGGTAAAAGAAAAAAATCCAAAAGTCGAAAAAGCGGCAAAATCTAGCGAAATACAGGCTTTTTGTGAGTAGACTCCAAAATGAGGTTTGTTCCATTCATGATGATTCTGGCAATTTAGGGTAATACATGATAATAATACATGAAGTCTATTAATCATGACAATAATGATGATAAAAGGGAATACAGAGAATTTGGATAACATTTGATGATATTAGTAATTATTACTATTATCATTATTATTATCATTATTATCATTTTATCATTATTTCATTATTCATTAGTATTATACTATTTATTAATTATTATTATTATTATTATATTATTATTATTATTTATGAGTATTATTATTATTACTGTAATTAATTCAGTATTATTGCCAAAAAATATATATATAACCTGTAATAATAAAACAATAATAATAATAATAAGTATAATTATACTAATACGATTGTTATAATATGTTATAATATCATTATTGTATTATTCTCATTATTTATTATTTACTGGTAGTATAAATGTAAAAAATAATATATAAACAGTTAATAATTACAGAATATCGCTAATAAGAAATAATTGATATAAATAGATTATAAAAACTTTTATGTTATTATTATTGTTATTACTATGATTATTGTTAAGTTGTATTGTATAGATGTAAAAAGATATATTATAACGCAATAAATTTGCAATAATAATGATAATTATTGAATAATGATGATAATAATTGACAATAATGATGATTAATTATGATGATAATGATGATAATGATGATAATGATGATGATAACGATAATAATGATGATAGTCATGATAATAATGATGATAATAACAGGAATTGTGTCCATATATAATAAAAAAAAAGGTAAAAGAAAAAAAATCCCAAAAGTCGAAAAAGCGGCAAAATCTAGCCAAATATAGCCTTTTGAGAGTAGACTCCAAAATGACGTTTTTTCCATTCATTTGATGATTCTGGCAATTATTAGGGTAATAATGATAATAATTACCTGAATTCTATTAATCATGACAATAATGATGATAAAAGTGAGAATAAAGAGAATTTGGATAACATTTGATGATTATTAGTATTATTACTATTATCATTATTATTATCATTATTATCATTATTATCATTATTATCATTATTATTATTATTATTATTATTATTACTTTAATTATTAGTATTATTGCCAAAAAATATATTATAACTGTAATAATAACAATAATAACGATATTAATTAAAATAATGATATAAATAATGATTATAAAAACGTTATTATTGTTATTATTATTGTTATTACTATTATTATTGTAGTTGTTATTAGTATAGATGTAAAAATATATATTATAACTGGCAATAATTGCAATAATAATGATAATTATTGCAATAATGATGATGATAATTGCAATAATGATGATAATGATGATGATAATGATGATAATGATGATAATAACAGGAATTGTGTCCATATATAATAAAAAAGGTAAAAGAAAAAAAATCCCAAAAGTCGAAAAAGCGGCAAAATCTAGCGAAATATAGCCTTTTGAGAGTAGACTCCAAAATGACGTTTTTTCCATTCATTTGATGATTCTGGCAATTATTAGGGTAATAATGATAATAATTACCTGAATTCTATTAATCATGACAATAATGATGATAAAATGAGAATAAAGAGAATTTGGATAACATTTGATGATTATTAGTATCATTACTATTATCATTATTATTATCATTATTATCATTATTATCATTATTATTATTATTATTATTATTATTATTATTATTATTATTATTATTATTATTATTATTATTATTATTATTATTATTATTATTATTATTATTATTATTATTACTTTAATTATTAGTATTATTGCCAAAAATATATTATAACTGTAATAATAACAATAATAATAATAATAAGTATAATTATAATAATACGAATTGTTATAATATTGTTATTAATATCATTATTGTTATTATTATCATTATTATTATTTTTACTGGTAGTATAATTGTAAAAATAATTATTATAACAGTAATAATTACAGTAATAACGATATTAATTAAAATAATGATATAAATAATGATTATAAAAACGTTATTATTGTTATTATTATTGTTATTACATTATTATTTAGTTGTTTTAGTATAGATGTAAAAATATATATTATAACTGCAATAATTGCGATAATAATGATAATATTGCAATATGATGATAATAATTAGAATAATGATGATAATGATGATGATAATATGATAATGATGATAATGATGATGATAACGATAATAATGATGATAGTCATGATAATAATGATGATAATAACAGAATTGTGTCCATATATAATAAAAAAGGTAAAGAAAAAAAATTCCAAAAGTCGAAAAAGCGGCAAATCTAGCAAAATATAACCTTTTGAGAGTAGACTCCAAATGACTTTTTTTCATTCATTTCATTTATTCTGGCAATTATTTAGGTTAATGATAATAATTACCTGAATTCTATTAATCATGACAATAATATGATCACAGTGAGAATAAAAGAGAATTTGGATACTTTGATGATTATTAGTATTATTCTATTATCATTATTATTATCATTATTATCATTATTATCATTATTATCAATTATTTTATTATTATTCTTATTATTATTATTATTATTATTATTATTATTATTATTATTATTATTTTATCATTATTATTATTATTATTATTAATTTATTATTATTACTTTAATTATTAGTTTATTGCCTAAAAAATATATTGATAACATGTAATAATAACATAATAATAATAATAAGTAAATTATAATAATACATTGTTCTATATGTTATTATATCATTATTATTAATTTTTACTGGTAGTATAATTGTAAACTAATTATTATAACAGTATAATTAGCAGTAATAACGTTTAATTAAAATAATGATATAAATAATGATTATAAAACGTTTTATTATTGTTATTATTATTGTTTAGTACTATTATTATTGTAGTTGTTATTATTATACGGATGTAAAAATATATATTATAACTGCAATAATTGCAATATAATGATATTATTGCAATAGAATGATGATAATATTGTCATATAATGATGATAATGATGATGATCAATGCAAGGATGATAACGATAATATGATGATAGTCCATGATGATATGATGATAATAACAGGAATTGTGTCCATATATAATAAAAAAAAAGTAAACAGACAAAAAATCCCAAAGTCGAAAAGCGGCAAATCTAGCGAACTATGCCTTCTTGGGCGAGTAGACTCCAAAATACTTTTTTTCTCATTCATTTGATGAGTCTGGCCTATTATTAGGGTAATAATGGATAATAATTACCTGAATCCTATTAATCTGACATAATTGATGATAAAAGTGAGAATAAGAGAATTTGGATAACATTTGATGATTTATTAGTATTATTACTATTATCATTATTATTATTCATTATTATCATTATTTTCATTATTATCATTATTATTATTATTATTCATTATATATTATTATTATTATTATTATTATTATTACTTTAATTTTAGTATTGATTGCCCAAAAAATTATATTATAACTTAATAATAACCATAATAATAATAATAAGTATATTAATAATAATCGAATTGTATAATATTGTTATTATATCATTATTGTTAGTATGTATCATTATTATTATTTTTACTGTAGTATAATTGTAAAAATATTATTATATCAGTAATAATTACATAATAACCGAGATTAATTTAAAAATACATGATATCAAATAATGATTATAAAACGTTATTATTGTATTATTATTGTTATTACTATTTATTATTGAGTGTTATTAGTATAGAGGTAAAAATATATATTATAACTGCAATAATTGCAATAATAATGATAATTATTGCAATAATGAATGATAATATTGCAATAATGATGATAATGATGATGATAATAATGATAATGATAATAATATGACAATGATGATGATAACGATAATAATGATTATAGTCATGATAACTAATGATTAACAGGAATTGTGTCCATGATATAATAAAAAGGGTATAAAGAAAAAAAATCCCAAAAAGTCGAAAAGCGGCAAAATCCAGCGAAATATAGCCTTTTGAGAGTAGACTCCAAAATGGACGTTTTTCCATTCATTTGATGATTCTGGCAATTATTAGGGTAATAATGATAATAATTACGGAATTCTATTAATCATGACAATACTGATCATAAAAGTGAGAATAAAGAGAATTTTGTAACATTTGATGATTATTAGTATTATTACTGATTATCATTATTATTATCATTATTATTCATTATTATCATTATATCATGATTATTATTATTCATTATTATTATTATTATTATTATTATCATTATTATCATTATTACTTTAATTATAGTATTTATGCAAAAAATATATTATATTACTGTAATAATAACAATAATTAATAATAGATAAGTATAATATAATAATACGAATTGTTATAATCATTGTTATCTAATATCATTATTGTTATTATTTATCTTATTATTATTTTTACTGGTAGTATAATTGTAAAAATAATTATTATAACGAAAATTACAGTAATAACGATATTAAATTTAAAAAAATGATTAAATAATGTTAAAAAACTTATTTTTTGTTATTATTATTGTTATTTTTATTTTTTATTGTAGTTGGGGATTATATAGATGTAAAATATATATTTTAAATGCAATAATTGCAATAAAATGATAAATTTTTGCAATAATGATGAAATAATTGCAAAAATGATATAATGATGTGATAATGATGAAATGAGATGATAACGATAATAATGTGATAGTCATGATAAAAATGATATAAAACAGGAAATTTTGTCCATATATAAAAAAAAAAAGGTAAAAAAAAAAAATCCCAAAAAATCGAAAAAGCGGGAAAAAACTCGAATATAGCCTTTTGAGAGTAACTCCAAAAATGACGTTTTTTCCATTCATTTGATGATTCTGGAATTATTAGGGTAAAATATAATAATTACCTGAATTCTATTAATCAGACAATAATGATGTAAAATGAGAATAAAGAGAAATTTTTAAAAAATTTGATGATTATTAGTATTATTACTATTATCATTTTATTTACATTATTTCTTATTTCATTATTACATTATTATTATTATCATTATTTTATTATTAATCATTTTTTTTATTATTTTTATTATTTTATTATTATTATTATTATCATTTCTTTAATTATTAGTATTATTGAAAAATATTTTAACTGTAATAAAAACAATAATAATAAAAATAAGTATAATTTTAATAATACAATTGTTATAAAAATTGTTTTTTAAAATCATTATTGTTTTATTTTAAAACCCTTTTTATTTTTTTTTTACTGGGAGTATAATTGTAAAAAAAATTATTTTTAAAAAATAAAAAAAAATTACCGTAATAACGATATTAATAAAATAATGTTATAAATAATTTATAAAAAAAAATTATTATTTTTATTATTATTGTTATTACTATTTTTTGTAGTTTTTTATTATAAATGTAAAAATATATATTTTAACTGCCCAATATTGCAAATAAAAATTATTGCAATAATGATGAAATAAATTCAAAAATGATGATAATGATAATGATAATGATAATAATGATATAAAGATGATAATGATATGATAAAGATAAAATGATGATAGTCATGATAATAAAAGATGAAAAAAACAGAATTGGGTCCATATATAATAAAAAAAAAGGTAAAAAAAAAAAAAATCCCAAAAATCGAAAAACGGCAAAATCTAGCGAAATTAGCCTTTTTAGAGTAGAAAAAACTTTTTTTCCCCAAAATTTGGGGTTTTTTTTTTTTCCAAAAAATTCAAATT
>NW_023658736.1:0-10852 GCF_015228065.2 Penaeus monodon | reverse complement strand
ATTATATAATTGTAAAAATTTAAACAGTAAAAACGATAAAAATTATTTAAATATTTATATAAATAATGATTATAAAAACGTTATTATTGTTATTATTATTGTTATTACTATTATTATTGTAGTTGTTATTAGTATAGATGTAAAAACATATATTATAACTGCAATAATTGCAATAATAATGATAATTATTGCAATAACGATGATAATAATTGCAATAATCATGATAATGATGATGATAATGATGATAATGATAATAATGATGATGATAACGATAATAATGATGCTAATCATGATAATAATGATGATAATAACAGGAATTGTGTCCATATATAATAAAAAAAAAAGGTAAAAGAAAAAAAATCCCAAAAGTCGAAAAAGCGGCAAAATCTAGCAAATATAGCCTTTTGAGAGTAGACTCCAAAATGACGTTTTTTCCATTCATTTCATGACTCTGGCCATTATTAGGGTAATAATGATAATAATTACCTGAATTCTATTAATCATGACAATAATGATGATAAAAGTGAGAATAAAGAGAATTTGGATAACATTTGATGATTATTAGTATTATTACTATTATCATTATTATTATCATTATTATCATTATTATCATTATTATCATTATTATTATTATTATTATTATTATTATTATATTATTATTATTATTATTACTTTAATTATTAGTATTATTGCCAAAAAATATATTATAACTGTAATAATAACAATAATAATAATAATAAGTATAATTATAATAATACGAATTGTTATAATATTGTTATTAATATCATTATTGTTATTATTATCATTATTATTATTTTTACTGGTAGTATAATTGTAAAAATAATTATTATAACAGTAATAATTACAGTAATAAAAACGATATTAATTAAAATAATGATATAAATAATGATTATAAAAACGTTATTATTGTTATTATTATTGTTATTACTATTATTATTGTAGTTGTTATTAGTATAGATGTAAAAACATATATTATAACTGCAATAATTGCAATAATAATGATAATTATTGCAATAATGATGATAATAATTGCAATAATGATGATAATGATGATGATAATGATGATAATCATGATAATAATGATGATAATAACAGGAATTGTGTCCATATATAATAAAAAAAAAGTAAAAGAAAAAAAAAATCCCAAAAGTCGAAAAAGCGGCAAAATCTAGCGAAATATAGCCTTTTGAGAGTAGACTCCAAAATGACGTTTTTTCCATTCATTTGATGATTCTGGCAATTATTAGGGTAATAATGATAATAATTACCTGAATTCTATTAATCATGACAATAATGATGATAAAAGTGAGAATAAAGAGAATTTGGATAACATTTGATGATTATTAGTATTATTACTATTATCATTATTATTATCATTATTATCATTATTATCATTATTATTATCATTATTATTATTATTATTATTATTATTTTATTATTATTATTATTATATTATTATTATTATTATTATTACTTTAATTATTAGTATTATTGCCAAAAAATATATTATAACTGTAATAATAACAATAATAATAATAATAATAAGTATAATTATAATAATACGAATTGTTATAATATTTTTATTGATATCATTATTGTTATTATTATAATTATTATTATTTTTTCTAGTAGTATAATTGTAAAAATAATTAATATAACTGCAATAATTGTAATAATAATGAGAGTAGACTCCAAAATGACGTTTTTTCCATTCATTTGATGATTGTGGCAATTATTAGGGTAATAATGATAATAATTTCCTGAATTCTATTAATCATGACAATAATGATGATAAAAGTGAGAATAAAGAGAATTTGGATAACATTTGATGATTATTAGTATTATTACTATTATCATTATTATTATCATTATTATCATTATTATTATTATTATTATTATTATTATTATTATTATTATTATTATTATTATTATTATTATTACTTTAATTATTAGTATTATTGCCAGAAAATATATTATAACTGTAATAATAACAATAATAATAATAATAAGTATAATTATAATAATACGAATTGTTATAATATTGTTATTGACAGCATTATTGTTATTATTATCATTATTATTATTTTTACTGGTAGTATAATTGTAAAAATAATTATTATAACAGTAATAATTACAGTAATAACGATACTAATTAAAATAATGATATAAATAATGATTATAAAAACGTTATTATTGTTATTATTATTGTTATTACTATTATTATTGTAGTTGTTTTTAGTATAGATGTAAAAACATATATTATAACTGCAATAATTGCAATAATAATGATAATTATTGCAATAATGATGATAATAATTGCAATAATGATGATAATGATGATAATGATGATAATGATGATGATAACGATAATAATGATGATAATCATGAAAATAATGATGATAATAACAGGAATTGTGTCCATATATAATTAAAAAGGTAAAAGAAAAAAAATCCCAAAAGTCGACAAAGCTTCAAAATCTAGCGAAATATAGCCTTTTGAGAGTAGACTCCAAAATGACGTTTTTTCCATTCATTTGATGATTGTGGCAATTATTAGGGTAATAATGATAATAATTACCTGAATTCTATTAATCATGACAATAATGATGATAAAAGTGAGAATAAAGAGAATTTGGATAACATTTGATGATTATTAGTATTATTACTATTATCATTATTATTATCATTATTATCATTATTATCATTATTATCATTATTATCATTATTATTATTATTATTATTATTATTATTATTATTATTATTATTATTATTATTATTATTATTATTATTATTATTATTATTATTATTATTATTACTTTAATTATTAGTATTATTGCCAAAAAATATATTATAACTGTAATAATAACAATAATAATAATAATAAGTATAATTATAATAATACGAATTGTTATAATATTGTTATTGATATCATTATTGTTATTATTATCATTATTATTATTTTTACTGGTAGTATAATTGTAAAAATAATTATTATAACAGTAATAATTACAGTAATAACGATATTAATTAAAATAATGATATAAATAATGATTATAAAAACGTTATTATTGTTATTATTATTGTTATTACTATTATTATTGTAGTTGTTATTAGTATAGATGTAAAAACATATATTATAACTGCAATAATTGCAATAATAATGATAATTATTGCAATAATGATGATAATAATTGCAATAATGATGATAATGATGATGATAATGATGATAATGATGATAATGATGATGATAACGATAATAATGATGATAATCATGATAATAATTATGATAATAACAGGAATTGTGTCCATATATAATAAAAAAGGTAAAAGAAAAAAAATCCCAAAAGTCGAAAAAGCGGCAAAATCTAGCGAAATATACCCGTTTGAGAGTAGACTCCAAAATGACGTTTTTTCCATTCATTTGATGATTCTGGCAATTATTAGGGTAATAATGATAATAATTACCTGAATTCTATTAATCATGACAATAATGATGATAAAAGTGAGAATAAAGAGAATTTGATGATTAATAATTAATTAATTGATGGTTATTATTATTGTTATTACTATTATTATTGTAGTTGTTATTAGTATAGATGTAAAAACATATATTATAGCTGCAATAATTGCAATAATAATGATAATTATTGCAATAATGATGATAATAATTGCAATAATGATGATAATGATGATGATAATGATGATAATGATGATGATAACGATAATAATGATGATAATCTTGATAATAAAGATGATAATAAGAGGAATTGTGTCCATATATAATAAAAAAGGTAAAAGAAAAAAAATCCCAAAAGTCGAAAAAGCGGCAAAATCTAGCGAAATATAGGCTTTTGAGAGTAGACTCCAAAATGACGTTTTTTCCATTCATTTGATGATTCTGGCAATTATTAGGGTAATAATGATAATAATTACCTGAATTCTATTAATCATGACAATAATGATGATAAAAGTGAGAATAAAGAGAATTTGGATAACATTTGATGATTATTAGTATTATTACTATTATCATTATTATTATCATTATTATCATTATTATCATTATTATCATTATTATTATTATTATTATTATTATTATTATTATTATTATTATTATTATTATTATTATCATTATTATTATTATTATTATTATTACTTTAATTATTAGTATTATTGCCAAAAAATATATTATAACTGTAATAATAACAATAATAATAATAATAAGCATAATTATAATAATACGAATTGTTATAATATTGTTATTGATATCATTATTGTTATTATTATCATTATTATCATTTTTACTGGTAGTATAATTGTAAAAATAATTATTATAACAGTAATAATTACAGTAATAACGATAACAATTAAAATAATGATATAAATAATGATTATAAAAACGTTATTATTGTTATTATTATTGTTATTACTATTATTATTGTAGTTGTTATTAGTATAGATGTAAAAATATATATTATAACTGCAATAATTGCAATAATAATGATAATTATTGCAATAATGATGATAATAATTGCAATAATGATGATAATGATGATATTGATGATGATAATGATGATAATGATGATAATGATGATGATAACGATAATAATGATGATAATCATGATAATAATGAAGATAATAACAGGAATTGTGTCCATATATAATAAAAAGGTAAAAGAAAAAAATCCCAAAAGTCGAAAAACCGGCAAAATCTAGCGAAATATAGCCTTTTGAGAGTAGACTCCAAAATGCTTTTTCCATTCATTTGATGTTTGGGGGCAATTATTAGGGTAATAATGTAATAATTGCCTGAATTCATTATCTGACAAAAATTTATAAAAGTGGAAAATAAAGAAAATTTGGAAAACATTTATATTTTAAAATTTTTACTTTTATCATTATTATTATCATTATTATCATTATTATCATTATTTTCATTATTATCATTATTTTATTATTATTATATTATTTTATTATTTATTATTATTATTATTATTATTATTATTTATTATTATTAATAATTATATTATTATTAACTTTAATTATTTATTATTGCAAAAATATATTATAACTGTAATAAACATAATATAATAATAGTATAAAATTAAGTAACGATTGTTATAATATTTATATCATATTTATTTTTAAATCTTTATTATTATTAGTATAATTGTAAATAATTATTATAACAGAATAATTACAGTAATACGATATATAAATAATGATATAAATATGATATAAAACTTATTATTGTTATTATTATTGTTATACTATTATATTGTATTGTTATTAGTATAGATGTAAAAACATATATTATAACTGCAATAATTGCAATAATAATGAATTATTGCAATAATGAGATAATAATTGCAATAATGATGATGATGATGATAATGATATAATGATGATAATGATGATGATAACGATAATAATGATAATATGATAAATTGATAAAATAAAGGAATTGTGTCCATTTATAATAAAAAAGAAAAAAAAAACCCAAAAGTCGAAAACGCGGCAAAATCTAGCGAATATATAATTTGAATTTAGACTCCAAAATGACGTTTTTTTTCCATTCATTTATGATTCCTGGCAATTATTAGGGTAATATATATAATTACCTAATTCTATTAATCATGACAATAATGATGTAAAAGTGAGAATAAGAATTTGGATAACATTTGATGATATTAGTATTATTACTATCATTATCATTATTATCATCATTATTATTATCATTACTATCATTATTATCATTATCATTATTATTTTATTTTATTTATTATTATTATTATTTTATTATTATTATATTATTATTATTATTATTATTTAATTTTAGTATTATTGCCAAAAATATATTAATGTAATAATAAATAATAATAATAATAAGTATAATTATAATAATACGAATTGTTATAATATTTTTATTGATATCATTAATTGTTATTATTATCATTATTATTATTTTTACTGGTAGTATAATTGTAAAATAATTATTATAACAGTAATAATTACAGTAAATAAATATAATTAAATAATATAAATAAAATTATAAAAACGTTATTATTGTTATTATTATTGTTATTACTATTATTATTTATTGTTATTAGCATATGTAAAAACATATATTATACTGCAATAAGTTAGATAAAATGATAATTATTGCAATAATGAATAATTGCAATAATTGATAATGATGATATATGATAAATTGATGAATGATGATGATGATAATGATGATAATGATATAATATGATAATAATGATAATAACATGATTTTCCATATATAATAAAAAGGTAAAAAAAAAAATCCCAAAAGTCAAAAAAGCGGCAAAAATACCTTTTGAGAGTAGACTCCAAAATGACGTTTTTTCCATTCATTGATGATTCGGCAATTATTAGGGTCATAATGATAATATTACCTATTTATAATCATGACAATAATGAGGTAAAATTTGAATGAATGAAGAGAATTTGATAAAATTTGATGATTATTAGTATTATTACTATTATCATTAATTATATTATTATATTATTATTTTATTATTATATTATTATAATTATTATTATTATTATTATTATTATTTTTATTATTATTATTATTATTATTTTATTTATTTTCGCATTATTGCCAAATTTTATAACTGTAAAAAATTTAATTTTAAATAATAATAAAAATAAAAAAAAGATTTTAAATATGAATTGTTATAATTTTTTATTATTTTTTTTTTATTTTATTTAAAATTAATTTTTAGGTAAAAATTTGTAAAAATAATTTTAAAATAAAAATTTAATAAAAACGTTTAAATTAAAAATTTTTTTTTAAAAAAATTATTTTTTTTATTGTTTTTTTTAAAAATTTTTTTTTTTAAGAGTAAAAAAAAAAAAAAAAAAAAAAAAAAAAAAAAAAAAAAAATGATGATAATAATTGAAAAAAAAGAAAATGATAAAAATTTGGAAAAAGGATAATAAATGATGAAACGATAAAAGAGAAAAAATATAATAAGATGATTAAAAGGGTTTTTTAATAAAAAATAAAAAAAAAAAAAAACCCAAAACAAAAACGGCAAAATATACCCCTTTTGGAGTAGACCCCAAAAGGTTTTTTTCCATTCTTTTGTGATTCTGGCAATTATTAGGGTAATAATGATAACAATTACCTGAATTCTATTAATCATGACAATAATGATGATAAAAGTGAGAATAAAGAGAATTTGGATAACATTTGATGATTATTAGTATTATTACTATTATCATTATTATTATCATTATTATCATTATTATCATTATTATCATTATTATTATTATTATTATTATTAATTATTATTATTATTATTATTATTAATTATTATTATTATTATTATAATTATTTTTAAACTTTAATTATTAGTCATTATTGCCAAAAAATATATTATAACTGTAATAATAACAATAATAATAATAATAATAATAAGTATAATAATACGAATTGTTATTATATTGTTATTGATATCATTATTGTTATTATTATCATTATTATTATTTTTACTGGTAGTATAATTGTAAAAATAATTATTATAACAGTAATAATTACAGTAATAACGATATTAATTAAAATAATGATATAAATAATGATTATAGAAATATTATTATTTTTATTTTTATTGTTATTACTATTATTATTGTAGTTGTTATTAGTATAGATGTAAAAACATATATTATAACTGCAATAATTGGAATAATAATGATAATTATTGCAATAATGATGATAATAATTGCAATAATGATGATAATGATGATGATAATGATGATAATGATGATAAATGATATGATAACGATAATAATGATGATAATCCATGATATAATGATGATAATAACAGGAATTGTGTCCATATATAATAAAAAAAGGTAAAAGAAAAAAATCCCAAAGTCGAAAAAGCGGCAAAATCTAGCGAAATATAGCCTTTTGAGAGTAGACTCCAAAATGACGTTTTTTTCCATTCATTTGATGATTCTGGCAATGATTAGGGTAATAATGATAATAATTACCAGAATTCTATAAATCATGACAATAATGATGATAACAGTGAGAATAAAGAGAATTTGGATAACATTTGCTGATTATTAGTATTATTACTATTATCATTATTATTATTATTATTATTATTATTATTTTATTATTATTATTATTATTATTATTATTATTATTATTACTTTAATTATTAGTATTATTGCCAAAAATATATTATAACTGTAATAATAACAATATAATAATAATAAGTATATTATAATAATACGAATTGTTATAATATTGTTATTGATGTCATTATTGTTATTATTATCATTATTATTATTTTTACTGGTGGTATAATTGTAAAAATAATTATTATAACAGTAATAATTACAGTAATAACGATATTAATTAAAATAATGATATAAATAATGATTATAAAAACGTTATTATTGTTATTATTATTGTTATTACTATTATTATTGTAGTTGTTATTAGTATAGATGTAAAAACGTATATTATAACTGCAATAATTGCAATAAAAAAGATAATTAGTGCAATAATGATGATAATAATTGGAATAATGATGATAATGATGATGATAATGATGATATTGATGATGGATAACGATAATAATGATGATAATCATGATAATAATGATGATAATAACAGGAATTGTGTCCATATATAATAAAAAAGGTAAAAGAAAAAAAATCCCAAAAGTCGAAAAAGCGGCAAAATCTAGCGAAATATAGCCTTTTGAGAGTAGACTCCAAAATGACGTTTTTTCCATTCATTTGATGATTCTGGCAATGATTAGGGTAATAATGATAATAATTACCTGAATTCTATTAATCATGACAATAATGATGATAAAAGTGAGAATAAAGAGAATTTGGATAACATTTGATGATTATTAGTATTATTACTATTATCATTATTATTATCATTATTATCATTATTATCATTATTATCATTATTATCATTATTATTATTATTATTATTATTATTATTATTATTATTATTATTACTTTAATTATTAGTATTATTGCCAAAAAATATATTATAACTGTAATAATAACAATAATAATAATAATAAGTATAATTATAATAATACGAATTGTTATAATATTGTTATTAATATCATTATTGTTATTATTATCATTATTATTATTTTTACTGGTAGTATAATTGTAAAAATAATTATTATAACAGTAATAATTACAGTAATAACGATATTAATTAAAATAATGATATAAATAATGATTATAAAAACGTTATTATTGTTATTATTATTGTTATTACTATTATTATTGTAGTTGTTATTAGTATAGATGTAAAAACATATATTATAACTGCAATAATTGCAATAATAATGATAATTATTGCAATAATGACGATAATAATTGCAATAATGATGATTATGATGATGATAATGATGATAATGACGATGATAACGATAATAATGATGATAATCATGATAATAATGATGATAATCATGATAATAATGATGATAATAACAGGAATTGTGTCCATATATAATAAAAAAAAAGGTAAAAGAAAAAAAATCCCAAAAGTCGAAAAATCGGCAAAATTTAGCGAAATATAGCCTTTTCAGAGTAGTTTCCAAAATGATGTTTTTTCCATTCATTTGATGATTCTGGCAATGATTAGGGTAATAATGATAATAATTACCTTAATTCTATTAATCATGACAATAATGATGATAAAAGTGAGAATAAAGAGAATTTGGATAACATTTGATGATTATTAGTATTATTACTATTATCATTATTATTATCATTATTATCATTATTATCATTATTATCATTATTATCATTATTATTATTATTATTATTATTATTATTATTATTATTATTATTATTATTATTACTTTAATTGTTAGTATTATTTCCAAAAAATATATTATAACTGTAATAATAACAATAATAATAATAATAAGTATAATTATAATAATACGAATTGTTATAATATTGTTATTGATATCATTATTGTTATTATTATCATTATTATTATTTTTACTTTTAGTATAATTGTAAAAATAATTATTATAACAGTAATAATTACAGTAATAACGATATTAATTAAAATAATGATATAAATAATGATTATAAAAACGTTATTATTGTTATTATTATTGTTATTACTATTATTATTGTAGTTGTTATTAGTATAGATGTAAAAACATATATTATAACTGCAATAATATCAATAATAATGATAATTATTGCAATAATGATGATAATAATTGCAATAATGATGATAATGATGATGATAATGATGATAATCATGATAATAATGATGATAATAACAGGAATTGTGTCCATATATAATAAAAAAAAAAGGTAAAAGAAAAAAAATCCCAAAAGTCGAAGAAGCGGCAAGATCTAGCGAAATATTATAATAATAATGATAATAATGATAATAGTGATAATAATGATAATAATAATAATAATGATAATAGTAATAATACTAATAATCATCAAATGTTATCCAAATTCTCTTTATTCTCACTTTTATCATCATTATTGTCATGATTAATAGAATTCAGGTAATTATTATCATTATTACCCTAATAATTGCCAGAATCATCAAATGAATGGAAAAAACGTCATTTTGGAGTCTACTCTGACTCCAAAATGACGTTTTTTCCATTCATTTGATGATTCTGGCAATTATTAGGGTAATAATGATAATAATTACCTGAATTCTATTAATCATGACAATAATGATGATAAAAGTGAGAATAAAGAGAATCTGGATAACATTTGATGATTATTAGTATTATTACTATTATCATTGATTATTAGTATTATTACTATT
>NW_023658735.1:0-23119 GCF_015228065.2 Penaeus monodon | reverse complement strand
AAACCCCAACCAAAGGTTTTGTTTCCCATTTTTCGGGGTTTTTTGGAAAAAAAGGAAAGGGGGGGGGGGGTTTCCTGCACCTCTTTCAGTGGTTCCTTCTCCCTCTGAAACACCCAACCACAGACTGTTTATACAGTGAGGGAGAAAAAAAGTAAATTTTCCCCGGGGGTTTTCCTTGGGCAGGACGTTTTTTTTTTTTTTTAAAGTGACCCCTCTTCTCTCTAAAAACCCCCAAAGGGTTTTTCCTCGTGAGAAAGTGGGTCCGTTCCTTTTCAGAAAGTTCCTTCATCCCTCTGAAAACCCAACCACAGATGTTTATCCAGTGGGGGAAAAGCAAATTTTTTTCCAGGCAGCCCTTGGTTTTTTGGGTTTTGATGAATTCCTCTTCTCTCTAAAACCCCCAAAGGGTTTTTTCACTCAGTGAGGAAGAGGGGCCCATACCTGCCCCATAATTTTCCTTCATCCTCTGAAAAGCCCCCAATACATTTCCACAGTGGGGAGAAAAAATTTTACCAGGTACTTCCTATCCAGGAGGGGAATTTAGTGTTCGTCTGGGGCAGCTATTAGAAAAACCAGGCTGAAGCCTGACAAAGGGGGGGCCCCTACCTCCCTTCGCCCTATTCAAAAAAAGAAGATGGCATCATCAGAGGGTTGCCAGACCAGCCCCTAGGAAATAGAAATGGAAACTCTATGCACACCTAAGGGCAGGCCTTCTAAACCCCCCCAACCACCCCCCTGGGGGGGGAAAAGGTCCCCCACTTCGAGCACGCCCCCGAAGAGGGGTCCGTTCCCAGAATTTTCCAAATGCCGAAAATTGTTGGAAAAGAGTGGGCCAGGAGGGCCAAGTACATAAAAGACATGCTTTGTCCCAAAAAAAAAGGGGGTGCGTACGTCGATAACGCGTAGACCGAGACGAAATTGCATGGGACGGGCGCGGACATCTCTTAATTCCCCCCTGCAAAAACCCCCGACGAGAGGTCATGGTGCTTCTTTGGGTTTCCGGGTTGCGCCACCCCCTGCGCCCCCTCGAGCCTTTTTCCCGGGACGTCCCCCCTTCTCTTGAATCGTTTAAGTAAGGACCTTTCCGAGGGAGAGAGGGAGGAAGGGCTTCTTTTTCGTTCCTTTAAAAAGGTAAGGTGGGGAAAATTTAAAGAAAAGAGACCCTTTAAGGGGGGAAAAAAGAGGGGAGGGGGGAAGGAAAAAGGGGGGGGGATCAAAGAGATGATTTAGTAAGAGAGAAAAGAGTGGGGGAAAAACCCCAACATGGGGGTAAAAGTTGGGGGCTTTGGGCTGTTTAGGCAAAAAAAGGGAGGACAAAGGTCGGAAAGGGGAAATCCCGCCCCAATCGGGGGTTTCGCTCCCCGGGCCCATAGCGTGATTTTTTTCCCCCTTCGTATGAGCAAAATCCGGGTGGGCCGAGGCCCCCCCCCCCGGCTAAAAGGGGGTTGGGAAAGCGGTAAAGGGGGCTGCCCCGGGGCCCCATCGGGGGCGCCACTGCACGGACTTCTCGCCCATGGCAAGGGTTTGGTCCCTCGGGCAAAACCATAGGCTGGGGTTTAAAAGTAGGTGAGATCGAAAATCGGGGGTACCTCCTTCCCCGCGTCGACAGAGATTTCTCCCTGTGGGCGGCGGGATTTCCCTAGGGAGAGGGGGTTTTGGCGATCCCCACAAACTTTTGGGGTTTTTTTAAACCATCACTGGCCATGACACCCCCCCTTTTTTGCGTGTTGGCATCTTACCCCCAAAGGGGGCGGGGTCGGGCAGGGGCAGGGGGGCAGTGCCCGGGGGGGGAAAACCCGAAACCAGTTGGGTTTGGAGGTAAGGATTTGGTTTGGGGGACGCGGGTCTAGGGAAAGGGATAATGAGGAGGCGAGGGCGGGTTGTTGACAAAAGGGAAAGAGGAAGGGGGAAGAGGAAGGGATTTTAAAAAACGGATGGGGCTCTCGTTAGGGGGGGTTGTTTTATAAAGAGGCAATTAAAAGGGGTTTTTTTGGTATAAAAAACCCCCAAAAAACTAAAAAAACCAAAAGAGAAAAAGGTTAAAAATAAGAAGTAAAAAAAACAAAAAAAAATTAAAAAACAACGCCCCCCAAAAACTTTAAAAAAAAAAAAGCAAAAAATTTTGGCGAAAAAATTTCGGCGTTAAAACCCCCCGCTCGCGGGACCCGGCGAGCCGGGCCCCGGTTTATTTTAAAAAAGGCCCCAAAGCTAAGCAACTTAACTTAACTTAAAAGGAAAAAACTTTTAAAAACCCTTTGGTGAGCGGGGGAGAGGGGAGCCCGGGGGTTTGAGGGGATGCCGTGACGAGACGCCCTGCGGCTAGAACCCCCTCTTTGGTCCTCTTTTCCCGGCCCAAGGGACAGGCGGCTGACCCGGGCCCCGGTCGGGTTTAAATCGGCGGGGCTCCCTCGGGAGGCGGGGTTTAAAGCGTCTGTGCCGTTGGTACTCACACCGCCCGTGCGGGCCATGCAAATGGCAAAATTGGGCGGTTTTACCCCACTCATACCCCTTGTTGTTTTCATTGGTTTTAAACATTAAGCTTCCCTTTTTGGGATTCCGTAGTGGGGGGGGGTTTTTGAGTGGTGAAGCACTCCCAAGTACAGGGAAAATAAAAAAAACCCCCCCACGACAGTTAAATGAAAAAAACCTTTGCAAGGCCCAGCCCCGGCCCGGCCCCTGAAGCCATTTGCCCCCCGGGTGGCAAAAGAAAACCCGAGCACAGGTGCCCACTTTTCATGCCTGCTCCCAAATGGTGGACAAGACAAAAAAAAACCATGTAAGAAAAATGTTTTGTCCACCAGATTGCCAACAGATGGCCCTCTCTTTGGGGCCTTCCGGGGCCAGCCCCCAGACCGGAAAGGGCCCTTGGCACCCCTCAAAAGCCCCCCATGCCCAAAATCAGGAGACCAGCTAAACCACCGAAAAATTGGTCCCCCCAAGAGCAACCCCCAAAACCCCAAAAGGGGCGGACCAAACGACCAAAGGCCCGGAGACCGCTTGAGGGGGCCTTACCCCCAAGGGGTTTTCCCCACTTTTAGGGCCCATTTTTAAACCCCAAGGGCTTCCCGACAATGCCAAAGGTCGGGGTTGGAGAGCCAACGCAAAATCTGGTTGTAAATGGGGGGTTGCGCGAATCAGGGAATGATCTAATCCCCAAGTTTTCCAAGCCCCCCTTTTTTTTCCTCCCGGGAAAAACCAAAGGGAAAAGAGGGGAGGAAAGTGAGCCTCTCCCCAACTAAACCCGGGGAAAAAGGAGGGTCAAGTGGTGTTTATTTGGGTTTCTCAGTCTTGAGGGATGTGGAGGTGTTTTCGCATCACCCCCACAGGTCGTGGGGGGTTCCCGTTTGGGCAAGGGGGAAGGCCCCAAAAACCGGCAAGCCCTTTGGTTGCCCAAAAAGGGTTTTACCCCAAACCTCTACTTTTTACCCTGGGAACGGGGGGAAACCCTCCCCACTTACGTAAAATATGTCCTAAACACTGTGGTTTTTTCAATTTTCCCAAAGAAGTCGGCCCCCCACCAGGTAACTGCAAAAGCCAACCCAAAATTGGGGTTTTGTCTGTAGCAAGGCACAAAACCCCGGGGTGTTATTAAGGGGCTAAAAAGAAAAAAGAAGGACACAACAGCCAAATGTCCTTTCTTTTCCCAAAAAGAGGCTCAGGCCTAAACCCTGGCTTGCTCGCGGAAAGGGGCGGCACTAAAGCAAAAAAGGGTTTGCTTTTTTCCCTCCCCCCCAGGCCCCTATGTCGGGGGGAGGAACAAAAGTAAAAAGGCCTCCTGACCCCCGAAGAGGGGAAGTGCCCCCAGCCAAAAACCGGAGTTTCCCGACATACAGGATTTCCCCCCAAGTAAAACAAGTGAGGGGAAACCACGGAAGAAAGGTTCCAAAGCACCACCCCTTTCCAGAACCAGAAAAAACATGCTCTTCGAGGGCGGCCCTCCCGACTGCTGTAGTATAGCATGGAAAACACCCTTGTCCAGGCCAAGGAAGGGCGGAAAAGGGGTGGGGTCCCCCCATGACGACATTGAAAAAGACTGTCGAAGAAAAAGGGAAAGGAAAGAGGGAAAAGGGCCAAAACCCCCCAATCCTCCCTGATCCCAGGTCGAAAATCCCCCCCCCCCCAAACCCCAGTCCATGCCCTCCAGGCAGAGCCTGCCAGGCAAATTCAATCCCAAAAACTGAATCGGGAAGAAGCTGCCCCTGCCCAGGAAAGGCCCAGCCAATGAAACGAAACACCCTGGAAAGGGAAAAAAAAACCAAAACACAAAAAGTCAGAGCTAAAAAGGCTCTCCCCCCCATTTGGCCCCAGGGTAGCCTGACAGTTTAAAGGACCCCCCAAAGCTTTGGGGATCTCAAAATGGAGTTGTCAGACCCCGGGATATAAATCCGAACCCGACGAGTCTCTGATGTAACATTTTTGGACAAAATCTAAGTATTTGCAGGGGAAAACATCTGCCCACTCCCCCACGAAATAGTGCGATCAAGGAGCATTGAATGCATCCCCAGGGAAATTAAAAGGGAAACCCTGTTCGCTTCCCGGGTACCAGTCTATGTGCCCCCGTCCCGAGGGAAAAGGGGCCTAATCCCCGGTAAAACAACAATTCCCCTGTCTGAAAATACCCAAGGCACCGCATGTGGAGATGTTAAATTTCTCTTCCCGTCGAGATTCAGCGGGCCCGGGGGGCCCCCAAAATTGTAAAATGGGTCAGCCGGCCCACGGTGTCCCTTAGTTCACCCAGTATGTGTTCTGCGCCCAACCCAGTTTTCATACGGGAGACTTAAATGAAACCCCACCCCACCCGGTTCCCCGCAGGGCCCCGGAGGCGGCTGGTATTACAAGAAAACGTATTGAACATTCCCTAAAAGGATCGTTCCTCAATACCCAAAGACCCCAAGGGAATTCGGGGAGGGGCCCTAAAAACCTTTCACCCTGGCCACTGGCTCTGGGGGGAAAGGATTGGCTGGCGTGTCTTTTGAGCCGTCACTAGGGGACCATTATGGCACTATAAACCTCAGGGGATAGGGGCCCCACCCAAAAACCACGACCGAATCCAAGAGGGAAAAACGGGCCCAAGGCCAACTGGCGGGGTTTCCCAGGGGGCCCCTTTGGGCCCCGCTGTCTGAGAAGCAATAAAACCCCAAAACAAAAAGGGAAAATTTGTGGAGGGGGGTTTTGAAAAAGCCCCAAAAAAGGGGTTTTGTAAAGGGGGAAAAATTAAAAAATAAAAAGGAAAAGCCCCCCCCCAATGAACCAAATACCCAAAATTTCGGCCCGGGGTTTTCCTTGGATCCCCAAAGGGGGAAACCGCCGGGACTAATTTGCCCCCGAGATTGGGGGGGGAGGGGTAAAACCCACCAAGGGGAAAACCCAAAAAAGGGGTGCCCGAAAAACCATTTTTCCCGGGGAAAAATGAAAAAAGGAACCCCCGGGAAACCCCAACCTACCCTTCCTAAAAAGGGGAAAAAGGTTTGGGGGGGAATGCCAAAAAGGGGAAATTTTTGCCCCAAGGGCAGGGGGTCAAGGCCCCAGGAAAGGGGGGAAAAGGTTTGGGTGAAGTTCCCTTTCCAAAAAAATTAAACCTTTTAAAACCACCCCCTATCAAAAAAAGGGAAATTTGGCAAACAAGGAATAAAAGCGGAAAAGGCCCACCAGCCACTAAAGGCCCCGGGGTTTTTTGCACCAAACTTTAGGGACCCCCCCCAGCCCAGGGGTTTTTACAGGAACTGGGCCGCTTTGGGTTTTGGGGCGAGAACGAGACCCAAAAAACCCTTTGGCCGGGCCGGAAAATGGGGACGGGGGGGAACCAAGGGGGAAACCGGCCTTTTAACCAAACCGGAACAAATTGGTACATAGGAAAAGGGCAGGGCCAAAACCCCGAAAACTAAGTTTTAATTTTTCTCTGGGGGCCTTAAAAACCATTGCCCCCCGGGGCTCTGAGGGGGATTGAAAATTTTTCCAAATTTTGGAAACGTAAAAAAGCTTGCACCCTGCGGTCCAAAAAGGGGGGAAAAGCCCTCAACCCAATTTGGAAAGGGGCCTTTCCCTTGGGCCACCCAAAAACCAAAGGGCCAACCCCCATCTTTTATAAAGGGTTTTCCAGCTCCAGGGAAACAACCCGGCCCTAAAAACTTTGGGACCCCCCCCAGGAAACACCCGGGGGTTTAAAACCAGGGGCTGCCACCAAAGTGTTTAAAAAAACACCACAGGGGGAAAGAACCCTTTACGGGGAAAGGAGGGAATCCCCTTAAAACCTGACCCCTTGGTCGAAGCCCCGGCGGGGGGGAAAAACAAATCGAGAGTTCTTGGTCATAACGGCAACCCAAAAAGGAACGAAGGGGGGTTTCCGCCTACCCCAAAAATAAAAACAAAGGGCCCTTTCCCAACATCCCCCCTGGGGGCAAACCATTTACGGGAAAATTGGCTATCTCCCCCGGGCCCAACTGAAACCGCCGGCTTGCGGCCGGGATCCAAATCCAGGAGGGTAAAAAATCCCCTGCACCCAAATTCCAAAGCCAAGGCCTGGGGAAAAAGGTTCAACAAAAGCTAAAAGGTGGACGGGGTTTCAGCACCTCAACCGGGGAAATCCCACCTTTTTAAAATCCTACAGGGGCCAACGAGGATTTTTGACAGGAAAAGAATTTATAAAACGGGGCCAGCCCACAGGGGGAAAGACTTTCCTGAACAGTGTCAAGGTTTAAAATAGCCCCCTTCCCTTTTGGATTAAAAAAAAAAGACCAAATTTTGGGGGAAGTCCGGTGACGGGCATTTTTCCCCGGGGGGCAAGGTTAAACAAGGGAAAAGGGAAAACCTCCCCCGGCCCCACGTTACTAAGGACCCAAAACAGGGTATAACTGGCACCCTTTTGGAAAAAAAACAGAGTTAAAAAGGTCATTTTGCAAAAAATTCCGGGCGTCTCAAACAAACCAGGGTGTTAATCCCACAGCC
Source organism: Penaeus monodon (assembly GCF_015228065.2). Classification (NCBI taxonomy): domain Eukaryota; kingdom Metazoa; phylum Arthropoda; class Malacostraca; order Decapoda; family Penaeidae; genus Penaeus; species Penaeus monodon. The sequence goes on along the minus strand of NW_023658735.1, from coordinate 16,174 downwards.
AAAGCCACCTTGGGGAAACTTCCCCCTTAGGAATGGTGGGCACAAACCTAAGACAAAGGGGCCAAGAAAAGCCGTTTGTCCCCTGGTAAAGAGAAACCCGGGGGATTGCCTTACCCCGGCACGGGAAACGCCGGGGTGGCATCCCACCCCGGGTGGGCCCGGGTTCGAGCAAGGGACCAAAAAAGGGGAACAAAACCGGGGCAAAGGGGGATAAAGGGCCCGGGCCCCGGCCCTTAAAAAAAACCCCCCATTTAAAAAATCCCACCAGCTCCAAGGACCGTGGGATGCCCGGCAGGTCCCCACGGCTTCTCCCCCCCTCCACCGGGGCCGGGGGTTTTGCCCAACAAAATTATTTTTAAATTTTCCCAAAACCCAGGGGGGAAGGAGGGTGAAAAGGCAATTGGAGGGGTTTTAAAAGAAATTCACGGGGAAAAATTAAGGGGGGGGTTGCTGCGGCCAATTTTCCTTTCCCCCGCCCAAAAGGAAAAGGTTTCCCCCCCCGGAAAAACCCGGTTTCCTTCCACCGGAAAAAACCATTTTCTTGAAATAAACCAAAAAAAGGGGAGAAGTTTTTTCGAGTCCGGGGTTTAAAAACCCCGGGGAAAAAAGGGGGTTAAAGACGGGACCCAACGGAACTTTCTTCTTGAAATTGTTGACGAAAACAAACGCCCCGGGCAAAGGAGTCTTGGAAGAGTTTTTTCGGATGTTTCCCCTTTTTTTTCCGTTTTTGGTGGGGTGCTCCGAGTGTAGGGAAAAATGGGGCAAAAAAAAGTGAAAAAGGGGGGCCCTTTTAAAGGGGCAGGGGCGGGGCCGAACTAAAACTTTTAAAAGCATTAAAAAAAAAGCCAAGTACCCCAACGGGTTTTGGGAATGGAATTAAACAGGGAATCAGGTTTACCGGGGCACGTTCCCCAAAGGGGTTTTTTTTTAAAAAAAAAAGGAGGGGGGAGGTGAAAGTTTTTGGGAAATTGGAAAATTTTGGGGGGGTTTTTGTGTTGGGGTTTAAAACAAAAGGTGTTTTTTGCGCAAAGTTCCCGGGAAAGGGCCGTTCCCCCACCAAAAAGACTTGTTCGTTTTCCGCCCACCGGAAAAATTTTGGGTTGCAAACCCCGGCGAAACGAGGTTCAGAAGGGGAAGGTTGGGCAAAAAGGGGAAGCGTAAAAATTGAACCGGAAGGGGCCCGGGAAAGGGGTTTTTTTGGGTGCTTAAATTTTTTTTTTGGTTTTTGCTGCTGGGGTAATTGGGGGGGCATGTGAAAGGGGTTTGGGGAAAATCTTTTGGCCCCCGCCTTTTTGTGCTTGAAGGGAAATTGTTTTTTGAGGTTTCAAAAATTTTCAAGGTTCCAGCCGTGCAAATTTTTTTGTAGGTCTTTGGTCGAAAAAGGTTTTTGTTTTGGTCTTTGGGGTTGGTTAAAAGGAATTTTTTTTTGCCCAAGGTTTTTAGTGCCATTTGCCCCAACGGGAGGGGGGGGGGGGGGGGGGGGGGGGGGGGGGGGGGGGGGGGGGGGGGGGGGGGGGGGGGGGGGGGGGGGGGGGGGGGGGGGGGGGGGGGGGGGGGGGGGGGGGGGGGGGGGGGGGGGGGCGGGGGGGGGGGGGGGGGGGGAAAGGGGGGGGGGGGGGGGGGGGGGGGGGGGGGAAGCCGAAATTTTTGGAAAGGATTTGGTCATGGTTGTCGAGTACCCCCTTTAGTGGGAAAAGTTAATTATTTTCTCAAAAATTTTGCCCTAATGTCCTGGGTTAAAAAACAAATTTGGGCGGTTTAATTCTTGGGGTAGTTGGGTTTTTGTTTGGTTTGGGGAAAGGGGCCCCAAAAAGCTTTTTAAAAGGTGGGGGATAGTGGGCCAGCCAAGGAAAAAAAAGAAATTTTAATAAGGCGTTTTAGCTCGTAAAACGTTGGGTCGGAAAAGATCTGAGAGGACCCCGGGACCCTTTCGGGAAACCTCATTGTTTTTTGTTTAACCTCCCCCGGCGAGATGGGGGTACGGAGTTTGCTGTATGTCCAGTTTTCCGGGGCGGAAAATTCTGTTTCCGTTCGGGTTTCTATCCTGTGGTCTTCGCCCAGGTTTTGTTGGGATTAAAAGTGTTTTAAAAAAAGAGGGTGGGGTTGTGGGTAAAAACTTTGGGTTCATAAAAATTTTGTTTAAGCCCCAGGGGAAATCTAAATTTGATTTTTGCCCCTTGAAAAGGCAAAGTGGGGGGGGGGAATTTATATTTTTTAATTTTTAAAATTTGTTTTCCCAAAATCCCGTGGGTGCAAACTCTCATAGATTCTGTTTTTTTTTAAAATTGATTTTGAAAATAAATTTTTGGGGCCCTTATCAAACTATTTATGACGTGATTTCGGGATGTGAGGTCCCCAAATCGTTGTTAAGTGATTTAAATTTTGAAAAAACGATTCTTTTAGAGGTCGGGGAGCGTTTGGGTTTTCTCTCGTTTGGTTGGACGGGGTCTGATTAGGCAGGGGCCCCTGCGGGGTGAAGAGTTTAATACCCCATGTCGGGATAAAATGAAGGGAGGAAAGTTTAAATTTCGAAAGGGAAAGGTGGATTTTCGAAAAATCCCGGGGGCCCTTTAAAAAACCAGCCGTTTCGTGATTTTTCGTGACGTGTAGCTAAAAGAGTTTAAAAGGGCGTAAAAGGACTTTCCAGTCTAGGTGTCGTAAATATGTGTTTTACTTTTATAAAATGATTTTACATTGTTTTAAACTTTGTAAAGCTCCCCTAGAGGGTGAGAGGGACGGGGAACCTATTTTTCGGGGCGTTTGCTTCAGGGCAAGCGATCGGGGACGGGTCTCTTGGGGTCGGGGGGGGGACCCCTGGGAGGGGGGGAGGGTTTTCAGGGGAATCGGCGGCCCAATTCCCGACCCCCCCTACCGGGGCCCCAAAGTCCCCCCTTTGACGTGGGGAGGGGGACAAATTTCCCAAAGGGGGAAAGCAGGGGCGGTGGGCCCCCTCTTAAAATTTAGGACTGGGTCGTGTGGAGCTTTTCCCGCTGGGGTCCCGATGAGGTGTGGGTCTGACGAACGAGGGTGGGGGGCTGGGGGTTTTCCCGTGGCAGAGGTCTTTTTTTTTCTTTTTTTGGTGCATTTTTAAGTGGTAAAGGGAAAATTTTGCGTTTGTGATCTTTTGTGTTTTTTTTTACTTTTTTTTGTGCGTTTCTTTTTGGTTTGCGTTGTGGTTTTTGGGATAGTGTGTGAGATTTTAGAGGGCTGTGGTGAATTTGGTGGTCCCCACTCTGGCCTGGTTTTGGGTTCTGTTTGTGTGGATACTTGGTATGTACGGGTTTTTCTCGTCTTCAAATTTTTCCCTGGGGATCCCCTGGGGGGAAACCCCGTTTTTTTTAGTATGTAGGGGTATTTTTGGAAATTTTTTTTGGGGAAGTTTTTTGCAGCTTTTAAAGGGCTCGTGTTTTTGGTCTGTTTTTGGGGGGGTTTTGTTAGGTATAAAGGCGTTTTTTTGGGAAATTGGGGTTTGGTAGAGGCTTTTGTGTTTCCCGGGGGGAATTTCATTTTGGGTTCGTTTTGTGGGGGGTGTAGGGATGTTTTTTAAGGGTCGGGGTTGGAGCGTAGGTTGGGTTGTTGTTTTGTTTTGTGCTTGTCTTTTTTTCTTAATGATTTCTTTGCGTTTGGGGGAAGACCAGTGACGGGGGACCCTGTGCCCTGCAGGGTTTCAGCATTTGGGTGGACTTGTTGCATGTGGCAAAGAAGTTCCTGTTTCGCCACCCTTGCTCATCTCTGTTGAGTTTTTCATGTGTGTTTAGTGTGATTGAATTTTGTTAAAAATTTAGGACTGGTCAACGTGTAAAAACTCTTTAGGTTTCCCCTTTTAGGGGGGATGGATGTTTTTAAAAACACAAACCCCGAGTTAGGAGCTTTGTGCCCCCTCAGGTGAGGAACGGATCTTTTTGATGTGAGACTCTGGGGGTTTTTTACATTCTACGACCCGTGACGTCGTTTTTTGGGCCCAGACTTCCCCCTGGATGATCGCACGATCGGGGGATTGTCTTGTCGATCTTTTTTCCCCGGGCCCTTTCCTTTAGCCTTAGTTTTGGGGGGGGAGAGGTTTGAAACCCTGTTCAGCGAGTTTTTTTTAGGCCGGTCGAGGGGGAAGGGGGCGTTGTTCAGGCTTGGCAAAAAAACTTGTTAAACCCTTGTGAATTTTAAGCAATGGTCACCGGGAAACCCTTTTGGGGGTTGAGAAAAATTTTCCCGGAGAGCCACCTTTACAGGAGATGGGCTTTCCCCCCGAAAATGATTTTCGTGGCATGGATGCATTTGACGAGGTGATTTAGAAAGGTTTAGGGGGGGAAATCTAGTAGAAGCTAATTGCAGGAAAGATGAAAGGGGGGGTAGTTTGGGATCAAAAAAAAAAGACACACAGGGAAATTTAACAGTCTTTTTATGTTTGGGCCCCCCCGGGCGGGTTAAAAACCCCGCCGAAAGGGGTTTAACCCTTATTTAAATTCGGCCCGGGACCGCAGTAAAACTGCTAATTTCCTCAGTTTTCTTCGTATTTTTAAATTTTAAGCACTCTGGGCCCCAATTAAAAATAAAAGCCCAAAGGGAGGGGGGTGCGTGATAAACCCAAAATTTCAACACAAGGGCCCAAAGGGCGTCCCTTTCGTGGGGTTTTCCAAAAAATCTCTTTTCAAGGGCCCAAACAAAACCTGGGGCCCAGGGTCCCGAGAGCTCCCCCCCTTAAAAAGACCAAAAAACGTGCTTGTTCGCGGGGGCGGAGGCTTTGCGTTTAAATAATTAAAAAATGAATAAAAAATTGTATAATGGGAAAAAAAATAGCAAAAAACCAAAACCCCAAAACCCAAAGAACCCTTTTGGTGAAATCATTTAAAATTTTCATGAAAAAATATGGGAAAAAAAAACTGCTGCGTTTCAGTAATAAAAAAGAAAAATTTGGAACTTTCTCTCTTGGTTAAACAGTTAAAAAGGGCCACTAAAAATTAAATTTTAAAAAACAATATAAAAAAAAAAAGAAACAAAAGCTCAAGCAAAAGTGGGGAAATCCTGTTTTTAGTAATAATGTGAACATTTTTAGATTAAAAAATTTTTAATGTAGTGTTGCAGCAGACCCCGCAACCCGGAGTTTGGGGTTTGTTTCCCAGGGTTTGGGGAATCAGGTCCACAGCCTGTCCGCGTATTGGACGGGGCTCCCCTCGTTCCTGCGCGCTTTTAAAAGCGCTAGTGAAATTAAGGGCCCCAGAGCCTGAAAAGGAGAATCCCCATCTCTAGCAGAGCGGGCCTAAATGAAAGCCCCGGGCAAGCCACAAAATTCGCAAAACTCAAAGGGAAACAAGCCCGATCGGAGACACAAACAGCCCCCGGGACCACAAAAGACTGGCCCGTTTCCTTTTGGCGCTGGGGAAGGCCTGCCCCGGGTCCCCCTTTTATCTTTCCCACTTCCCACCAAAACCCCGTTAAAACCCTGTGGGGACTCACCCCCCACAACAAATACTTCCCCAAAAAGATAAGACACCCGTGACCCAAAAAGTAGATGGAACCCTCATTTACTTACTGGGAAAAACCCCGGGGGATACGATTGGTATTTTTGCTCGCTCGCCCTTTTCTTTATTCCCGGAGGGGGGGACTGTGCAGCACGACCCGCCCAACCCGGAGTTCAGCGTGTTTCCCCCCTTGGGTCACAAAGGTCCACAGCCATGTCCCCCGGGGTAAATTTAAATCGCAAAGCCCGAAAAGAGATCAGCATTTTCCCCGATCCTTCTAGCAGAGGGAGCACCCCAAAGGAAAGCCCCGTCCTTTGCCGGGCTAGGGAGCCCTTTCCCTCCCCCCTTGATAGCCCCACCTTTACCCCAAAGCCCCCCATCCTTTTTGGGGTCTCCCCACCCCAACCAAAAAACTCCCAAAAAAAATAAGCCCCTCAGTTGCCTTAAAAAGTAGTGCGAAAACCCTCCATTTACCCCATAGTAGTTTTTTTCCAAAATACAAAAGCTAAATTTAAACCCTGTACAAGTAAAATTTAAAGAAAATAAAGAATGGTAGGAAAAACTGCTGGCATAGGGGAAAGGGGGGGCCTGCTTTCCCAAAAGGGAGGAGAGGAAGGGTTGAAAGGGAGGGGAAACGGGGGAAAAAAAATGGGAAAGTGGGGGAATTGGTAGGGAAATAAAGGGAAATAAAAAAACGGAGCAAGAAAGGGGGCGAAAAAAGGGGGGGAAAGGCCGTATGATTAAAAATTTGGGCAGGAGGTTTGAGCAAAAAGGAAAACGAGTGAAATTGGGAAAAAATAAAATTTGGGGAAGTAGGGGAAAGAAAAGACGAAAAAAGGGTGAGAGGGCGGGGGGGGGGAAATGGTTAAAAAGGAGGCTAGAAACCCGAGGTCCTTGTTACTAAAGAGAATGAAAAAGAATGGGGGGTTGGTGTAAATTGATCAGAAATATAGGCCACAAAGAATAAAATTAAACCACTTTTTCACAAATGAGGAATAGAAAAATTGAACGATGGGAAACCCCTCGCCTTTGGGCCCAGATTTTTAAGGCCGGGTAATTTCCCTTTTGGGAGTATTTGGGGAATTTGTTCCCTGCGAGAGTCATGGCCCTTTCCCCCATTTTTAAAATTTTTTTCTTAGTGCTTATGAGAAGGGGGAAAGGGGTATTGTCTTCCCCTTAATGTTGGGGTTCAAACAAAGGGGGTAATGGTAAAAGAATATTTAAAGATGATGGTTTATGGTTTAAAATTTAAAAATAAAGATAAAGAATTAAAAGGGGAAAAAAAAAATGTAAAAGATGGTGAAAAAAAATGATAAATAAAGAAGAAAAAAAAAGAAAAGTAAAATGTGGAAAAGGAAAAATAGGGTTCCACGGAAAAAATTATAAAAATTTGGAACAAAAGAAAACCCCAAAATTTTTGTAGAAATTTAAAATTCCAAAGTCCCCTCAAAAGGATTTGGGAAAAAAAATATTGACCTAGGTAAATACGGGAAAATTTTGTAAATTTTTTTTCAACTTTTGTACAAATTTTTGTTTTATAAGGTAAAATGCAGAACTTTTTTGTTCCCTTTTCCCTTTTGTTTTTTTTTTTTTATACTCTGATTTCATCACAAAAAAATGAGAAATTAAAAACACACACACCAAATTCCCACACACCACCACACACACCCACCCACACAACACACACACAAAAACACACACCACACAACATATATATATATTATATTATATATTATATTATTATATTTTTTTAGTTTTTTGTGTTGTGTGTTTGGGGGTGTGTGGTGGTGGGGTGTGTGTTGTATTTTAAAATGAATAAAGTTATATTATATATATATATTAATTATATATTATATATATATATATATTTAAAATTAAAAAACAAACAACACAACCACAACAAAACCACACACGGGAACAACACACACACACACACAACCCCCACAAAACAACCCCACAACACCCCCCACACGCCCCCAAAACCCCACAACCCCACACACACACACCACAACCCCCACACACACACCAACACAACCACCACACACACAACCGCCCCACACACGACACACACACACACAACACCACAAAGGGGGTTTATATATATATTATTATATTATATTATATATATATATTTTAAAGTTTATACTATTTTATTTTTTTTATATTATATATTTTATAAATAAAAAATGTAAATATACAATTTTATATTATAATATATATATTATATTTATTATATATTTTAATTTAAAATCTTATATTAATTTTATTATATTATATATATATAAATATATATTATTATTATAATTTTTATATTAAAATTTTAAAATATTTAAAATGGTTTTGTGTTGTTGTGTTGTGTTTGTGTGTATATATATATAATTTTTAAAATTTTATTAAATTTAATATATTATATTATATATATATATTATATATATATATTTTTATTATTTTTTATATATATATTAATTATATATTTAAAATAATATATATATAAAATGGTAGGGAAAATATCTTTCTTTTAACGGGAGGTTCATGGGCTTTAGCCGCCGTGGTCACAGAAAGATAATCAATTGCAGTTTTTAGTTGTGGGTGTCTTGGGGGGTTTAGTACGTGGTAGGGTCCCCCGTTCCTTTCCCCGGAGAGTGGGGGTTTTTCCTTTCTAGGTTAATTTTTTCTATTTTATCCGGGGTTTGGGGCCGACTGACTTGGGGGTTTTGGCCCCCAGGGCTAGGGGGAGGCAAACGAGGTGAAGTTCCTTGCCCCAAAGGGGAAAAACGGCCCGGGCCCGGGGACTCGAACCCTCGACCCCAAATTTCCCTTTTGTGGCAGTCTTTTAGTCCGCGCTCAAAACCCTTTGGCCCCCGCCCGGGCCCCTATTTTATATATTGCATGGGGGGTTTTTTATTTGGTTTATATATATAAATTTTAAAATATTAATTTTATATATATTTATATATATATATATTTATTATATATATATATATATATTTTATAATGTTATTCTATTAATACACACACACACACAAAACCACAAACAACACACAACAACCACACACCACAAACCAAAAACACCACATATATATATATATATATAATTTTATATATTATATTATATTAAAATTTTGTGTGTTGTGTGGGGTGGTGTGTGTGTGTGTGTGTGTGTGTGTGTGTGTGTTTGTGTGGTTGGTGGTGTTTTGTGGTGTGTGTTGTGTGTGTGTGCGGGGTGTTTTGTGTGTGTTTCGCGTGTTTTGTATTAAAATTTTAAAAATTATATATATTATTAATTATATTTTATAATATTTATTATATATATTTTTTTGGGTAAAAAAATATTAAAATATATTACCAAAACCCACAAACACACACACCCCGCACACACACACACACACAACACACAAAACACAAAAATTTTATATTAATAATTATATATATTTATTATATATATTACATATAATATATAATATTTATATTATATAAAATTTTATATTTATATATATATATATATATATACACATATATATATATATATATATATATATGGATGCTCAAACATGAACTTACCGTAAAAAAAAAAAAAAAAAAAAAAAAAAAAAAAAAAATATATATATATATATATTATATAATATATATATATATCTATATATATATATATATATATATATTTGGATGCATATATATATGAATAATATATATTATATATTATATATGTATACATATATACATATATATATATCATCATCATCATCATAAAGGGGCTAACGCCGACATGGGCGCATGGCCGCATCCACCCTTCGCTTCCAACCACGAGGGTCACTCGTGGCGATTCTCCAGGCAGGGCCTCGGCCCATCTCTAATTCCTCACGACAGTTCCTGTCGAGCTGCCCAAGCCATGATCTCCTGGGTCGTCCCACTGGCCTCCTCACCCAGGGTTGTCTCGCAAGAGACAGCCTGATGGGCAGGGTCATCCACAGGGAAACGAGCTAGCTGCCTATATAGCTGAGTCGGTGATCCTGGATTATGCAAGTAACAAGTCCTATGCCAGTCTCACGGTGTAACCGACAGTTGGACATGTGGTCCTGCCAACTGTACCTATGATCTGGCGAAGAGACTTGTTACAAAAGGCATCAAGACGAGTCTCCAAGGCATTGGATAACCCCTCAACAGGTCAGGGGAATGGTACCAGGCTGCCAGATGGCAGTCAAGACTGTATGCAAGCCCCGAGCCATAGGTTCACCCCCAGCCTTTAGAAGTTCAGCAAGGATTCATATATCCCTGCAGCTTTCCCACTTTCAGTTTTGGAGGGTCTACCTGGTACAACTGCTCAAAATACTAGCTTAATTTCACGAACTCCAACATGATCTGAGATGATCAGTCCATCCGCTGAATAGACTGCAGTCATCTGCAATGAGGGCTTAGATTTTCAGCTTTCTCGGGGCTTGGTAGGCAGGGCGGGGTTGTTTACCAAGAAATGGCCTTTCAACCTCCTCAGCAAGATTCCTGATAAACTGTTCTTGTCCCCACTCAGCAGTGTCCGAGCCCTACACACCAAGGAGCGACGAAAACCCTGATTGCCATTCAGCTGACCCAAGTGATATGCTTCAGTGGCCCCCAGTGTCTCCAGGGGATGGATTTCTCCCTTGCCCTCAGGTGTACCCCAATGGACTCCTGGGCTGTTTCGAGTGTTTTGCCCCTTGAAGAGCTCCACAAAGCAACTGGGTCTGTCGGGTTGTCAAGTTCTGTGAATGGGTTAGAGGACTGCCATGGTAAACCCCCACGGGTACATTCCTCCCCCCTACTCCCCCCTTAGACCTTAGGGTGGCCATGGAGGGACAGGGAGTTTTAGAGTAGACCTGTAGGGTATCCACAAGCAGCCTATAATCAGTGCCACAGAACTCGGCACTCTGGTAAACTCTGCAGCTCTTTTAGGATCCCCCATTGCTTTGCTAACAGACTGTGGTCGATCTCCTTGGCCACTGTACCTGTGTCGCTATACCATGTCCATCGATGGGGTGGAGTGCTGTTACCAGGAGCCAGAGATCCTCATTTCTGGGGACATGCAAAGTCCCGGAGAAGGGGCTTTCTCGCTGCTGGGATCACCTCCTCAGCCATGGGGGCCGACAAACATCTCATAGCCACTCGGTCATAGCCGGATACCATGAATCGCCAGAAAATTGCGAATATCTCGGCGGGGGTAATTGTTCTGCCACAGATGCGAGTTGCGTAGAGGTTTTCTTTCACATCGAATTTCAAACACATCAGTAGGTGCGTATCAACAATAAGAGCTTTAGTCTCATGCCATAAAACGCTCATCAATCAGTGTCACCTATTACCAAGGGCTGAAGTCAGTGGAGATGATATGGACATAATGGGGGGTGGTAACCTCCTCGGCCGCCCAGTAGTCGTTACCCCCCATACTGATCGTGCCGTCCCCAGGTTTTTACTCCGATGTATCCACACCCCCAAACAACACACAACACACAACACACCATACACACCCCACCACACACACACCACACACACAATAAAAAATTTTATTAAAATTATTTTATATTATATTATATTATAATTATTAATATATAATATTATTTTAAATTATATTTATTTAAAAATATTATATATATTATGAATTATATGTTTTAACATAGCAAATATATTATACTAAAAAATATAAATTTTGTATATAAAATTATATTATTATTTTTAATATATATTATTTAAAATGATGATGATGATGTGATTGATGATGGATGGGGATTTAAAATTTTTATCGTTATTGATATTAAAATTATATCAATAATGATAAAAATAAAAATATAATAAAAAATTTTAAAAATTATTATTATTTTATTTTATTATACATGAATAAAAAAATTATGAAATAATCATATATAAAAAAATTTGAAAAACAGTGATAAGACAAAAAAACAAAAAAAAATGAAAAGAAAATAGAAATAATACTGTGATTATAAAAATGATAATTTAAAAAATATGTAAACATAATAAGGTAATAAAATAATGTACTTCTGTAAAAATAATAGTTAATAAAATTTTTTGGCAGTTTACTAAAAAAAAAAAGTAATGAAAAATAATGATAAAAATAAAAAATAATAAATAAAACAATATTATAAAAACTTTTATTTTACTTTACCATTTTTATCTTTATTTTTTATGTTATAATACATTTTTTTGAAAATAATCGAATAAAAAAAGTTAATAATGAAAATAATAATAATTAATAATTAAAAATGATAAATAAAAAAAGACAATGAAAATGAAAATGTAATGTAATGATAAGATAATGAAATGATAAAAATTTAAAAATTAATATAATAATAATATAATAAAATAAAAAAATAAAAATAATGAAATGTAATATCAAAAACAAAAAAATTAAAAATATTAAAATCATGTAAAAATAAAATAAAAATAAAAAATAATTAATAAATAAAAATGTAAAATTAAAAAAAGGGATTAAAAAATAAAAATAAAAATATAGTATTTGTGTAGTAGTGTAGTAATAATAATATAATAATTTAATAATATAATAAAATAATTATAATGATCTGAGTGATAATAAAATATTGATGATAAGTAATAATGAAAAAATGCAACCCCCCCAACCCGGGGACTCAAACCCCTACCCCAGTGCAAAAAAACCATGCACACGACCACAAAAAGGAGTTTTTAAAATTGGTTCAAGCCCCTGAATTCCCTTTACTCAATTGAGTTGGGAAGCGAAGTTTCAATAACACCCCCCGGGGCACTCGGTGGAAATTGATTTGAATTAAAACCCTAAGTCAGTGTGCTGGGGTATATCTAAAAATAATGGAATAAGCAATGCGCTTTGATCGAAAAAATAAAAAACCCTCCCTGCCCAGGACTGAACCAGTCACTCCGGTTAAAAAAACGGCCCAGTGCTAAAAAAACCTCCCACAAAACCACTAAAAGGAGTGTGAACTGGATATCACTGCTTTGAAAATACCTATCTACTCTACTTGAGTTGATAGCGAAGTTTTACGCACGTCCCCGTGGGCCCGGGGGAAATTTTTGCAAAAACAAACCTTGCGATGTCTGAGGTTTTTTGAAAAATGGAAAAAAGCAATGCCCCCCCTATACAATGATAACAACCCCCCTGACCCCGGATCCCGGGGTTGAAACCGGAAACCAGTGGAAACCCAACCTGACTGACCCACTAAAAGGTGTGCACTAGGTTTCTCACAGTCCATAGACATTGCCTTCATCTATCAGTAAGATAGCGAAGTTTTCCCCACACTCCAGTGGGGCTCGGTGGTAAGGGTTTAGAATTCAAAAAACTATGTCAGATGTTGAGTTATTTAGAAAAATGGAAAAAATCGCCCCATTTATATGGCGTTAGTTTTGACCGGCACACTATTTTAGGGTCGTGTGGCTGGTTTGGGTTTTGCCCTGGCCTCCCGTTTATACCGGGGGACCCGGTCGAGTCCTGGTTTGGGATGGTTGTTTTTCAAAAAATTTGTAATGATATAATAATAATAATAAAAAATTAAAATGATAATACCGATACCTAATAAAATCTTAATTATATTTTTGAAAATGATAATAATAAGACAAATGATTATGGTAATAAAAATAATGTAATTAATAATAAAATTAATAATGATAATAGTATCAACAAAATAAGATTAAAAATAACGGTAAGGGAAAATGACAATAAGATTAAGTAATAACGATAACAATAAAAGTAATGATAATAATAGTTATAAAAATAATAATATAACAATAATGATAATAAATATGAAAATTTAAGAATGATTTAATATAATAGCAATAAAAACAATTTAAAAAATAATTATTATAATGATGATAATAATAATGAAAAACATAGTTTAAATAATAATAGTAATAATAATAATATTGATAATGAGAAAAAATAATGATAATGATAATGATAATCATGATAATAACATAATAATGATAACAATAATATAAATGATAATAATAACAATGACAATGTATATTAATATAAATGATAGTGGTAACAATTTTTATATCAACACATAATAATAATGGTAATATCAATGATTTTATTAAAAATAATCATGGTAAAGATGATGATAATGATAATAATAGGATGATAATAATGTAAAAGCAACGTATGGGTAATGATAATGATATGATAATATTACAATCATGAAATTATAATAATAATAATAACAATATAACAATGATAATGGAAAAATGATTCAGTAATGTTGAAAAATGAAAATGATAATAAAGCTATAATAACGATAAAAGTAATTAATCATTATTATTACTACAATTATCATAGTAAAAATAATATTGATAATGATAACAGATAATAAAAAAGTGGTAATGATAGTTATAAAGAAAAGAATCTGTTTATAATGATAATGATGATAAAAATAGTGATAATGACAAAATCTATAATGATAATGATAATAATAATGATAATATTAAGATATACATAATAACAGTTTTATTGATATATTATAAAAACAATGAAAAGGATAAAGTTATAATAGTAATAATGAAAATTTAATAAAAGATTATTATGATAAATATGATAATATAAAAATGATAATGATATTTGATAATGACAATGATATTATTAATAAAATGAATGATGATCAAAAAGATAATAGTACTAATGATAAATATAATTTTATGATAATAATTATGATATTAGTTTTAATAATGGGAAAGATAATAATAACAATGACAACTATTAATAGTAATTATAATAATAATAATAAATATAATGATAATAATAATAATTATTATTATTATTATTATATGATTCCCAATAATGATCCAAAGCTGTAATAAAAATAATAGAAAATGATAATAAATTAAGGCTTTAGTGATACAAATTGTGGTGACAATAGCAATTACGATAACAATGATAATGATGACCTTTTTATCATGATGATAATAATAAAAAACAAATACTGACTATACTACTACTTTTTACCAAAAGTAGTAGTAGTGTAGTAGTAATATGATAATTTAATAATAATAATATAATAATAACAATAATAATAATAATGATGACAGCATTAGTGATAGAAATAAATAAAAATAACAATGGTAATATTCATAATGTTAATATTAATAATAATGATGATAGTACAGAAAATAATAATATAATAAAAATAATAATAAAATAATAATAATAATATAAAAAAACAACAACAACAAAAAAATGATATAATAATAATAATAATAATAATAATAATAATTTTATTATTATTGTTATTATCATTTTTCATTTTTTATTTTTATTATTATTATTATTAAATTATTTTTTTATTATTATTTTTATTATTATTACTATTAAGAAAAAAAAAAAAAACAATATTAATTAACAATGAAAATATAATGAAGATAATAATGATAACTGTTGGGAAAATAATAATTTTATTATTGATAAGGAAAACAGTGATAGCAATAATAAAGTGAAATATGTGATATTGAAATCTTTTAAAAATAATAAAATGATAATAATAAGAAAATAGCGACAATAACAAAAACAACAGCAGCAGCAAAAACTACAACAACCCAAAAATAATAATAATAATAAAAAAATAATAAAAAAATGCAATATAAAAAGTAATGAAAAACAAAAAAACTTTTAGAAAAAGTTCTATAAATTAGTTTATAATAAAAATAAAAAATTTTAAAAATAATTATAATGATAATAAAAAAATGATAATGTATAAAAAAAATAAAATAAATAAAAAATTTAATAACAAAACAAAACAAAACAATAAAAAAATATAAAAATTTAATAAAAATAAAAATAAATTTAATAAAAAATATAAAAATAAAAATAAAATTTAAAATATTAATAATAAAATAAAATAAAAAAACATAATAATAAAAATCAAAACAACAGAAACAAAAATAATAATGAAAAAGTAAAAGAAAAATGATGAATTGGGATGTTGTTTTGGTGATGAAACGAAAAGAAAAAATCAAAAGGAAAAAACGATACATCAGTAATGATAAAATGAAAAACTTTAAATTATTGCAAATGTTGCAATATAAGGAAAAATAAAATTATAATAAAATAATTAAAAATAATAATGTAATAATAATAATAATATAAAAAAATAGTAACGTAAGGTGGTATTCTCTCCCCCTTGGGCCTTAAAAGGGGAAAAAATATATATTGGGAATATATGATGTCACGAAAAAATATATTAGTTAAACCTGTACCCGTGTGTATTAAAACCCTGTGTGAAGGGAACTTTGGAAGGGCAAACCCCCCTGATCCTTTTTTATTATTTTTATGTTTTAATACACGCCTTTTGTTTTTCCAGCATATTTTTAATTAAATAATGAACTTCAGTTTCAGTAAATTTTTTAAAAATTTTAAAATTTTATTTTTCCAATTTCATTTTAAACGCATAAAAATTTTATAGCCGATGCTTTCTTTTTAATTGCTTAACATAGCAAGTTCAAAGTGACTTAAATTTTACGTTGCCATTTAATAATTATAAATAAACCCATGGGCGAACGTAAAGGATTTGGGGGATTAAGCTCTTTCTTTTTTTTTGTTTGTTGTTTGTGTTTATATGCTTCACGCTACCACGCACAACGTTTAGAAAATGTAAACCATTAAATTATATATTAAATAGCCAGAAAAACAAAGAAACCCCTACAATAAAAAAAAAAAATTTTTTTAAAAATTAAAAGGATAAAAAAAAATATCGTAA
>NW_023658734.1:7500-23130 GCF_015228065.2 Penaeus monodon | reverse complement strand
CCTTTTTTTTTTCCCAAAACACCCTTTTTGAAAAAAATTTTCCGACCATTTTCCCCCCCGTTTAAAAAAATTTTAAAATGGATTTTTTTTTTGGGAAAAACGCCTTGTTTACAATTTTTATAACCAAAGTCTGAATTTGCATATCTGAGTACCGTCGTACGCAAAAATTTTCACCGCATTTTTTTAAAAAAAAAAATCAGTTTGGGTTTTTTCTTTTTCCTTCTTTTTTTAAAATTTTCTTATTTATTTTATCTAAACCAAACTTGGGAGTAATCCTTATATAGACACTTTTCCTCCTCCTTCTTTTCAGTATGTGTAATATAATTCTCTTCTTGCCCCTTGGGCATAGTGCAAAAAGGGTAAAAGGGCCGTCGGCTTGGGAGGTGTGGGATTCCCCCCTTTTTTTGCCTAATTTTCGTCCCGGCCTAATTCGGATGGGTAATTCTCCATTCGTATCGTATTCGAAAATGGTTAAACTCATTTTCGCCTCGCAGCCCGACCCCCCCCCCCCCGCTCGGGAGGGTCCCCTTAATCTCAAAATTCCTTTCCTTTCTCCTTTCTTTATTATTCTCCCAATCCCTCTTTTTTCTTTTCTTTTTTTAATCCTCATCTTTTTCAAACCCCTCCCAAATTTCCCCCCTTTCGTCCCTTCTCCCCCTTCCCCCCCCCCCCCCGTTTTCGTCGCGTCCCCCCTCTCCACGGATCCATCTTTAAACTTTTCTTTTCTTTCTCCTTTCTTTTTTAATTCCCCCCCCTTTTTCTTCCTCCCCCAATTCCCCGTTTTTTTGGCCCCTTCCCCCCCTTTTCCCCCCCTTTTTTATCGTCGCGGTCCCTCCTCCTCCAGCGGATCCAAGATGGCGCGTCGCCTCCGCCCCGAGACGCGGCAAAAAAAAAGAAGGGAAAACCAGGCGTAGAGGGAATGGGAGAAATGAGGATTAAGAGAGGCAAAAAAGGGAATTAGGAGAAAGGGGTCGATAAAGCGGAGAGAGGAAAGAAAAAGATTTCAATGAAGTCAAGTAATTATTTTCTTTCTCTCTCTCTTTCTTTTTTTCTTTCCTTTCCTTTTTTCTTTCTCTTTCTTTTCGTCATTTTTCTCATTTTTTTCTTTCTCAATTCTTCCTTCTTTCTCTTTTTTTTTCCTCTTCCTCTTCCTTTTTCTCTACCTCTTTTTTCTCTTCCTTTTCCCTTTTTCTCCTCTTTTCTTTTTTCAGCTTAAATTATTTCTCTTAATTAATCCCTTAAATTTAGCCCTAATTATCTTTAATCTTTTTAATTAAATTTTCCTCAATTTGGTTTAAATTCAATTTTTTTCTTTTTTTTTTTCTTTTTTTCTAAATTTTCTTTAAGAAATAAAGTTTTTTTTTTTCGTTTTTCTTTTATTTCCCCCTTGTTTTATCTAATTATGAAAAATTCAAAAACTCTTTTGATTAATTTCCAAATTTTCATTTAATTATTTTTGGGGCGAATTCCCTTAAATTTAAGGGAAGTTTTTTTTTAATTTTGATTTATTTATAAAATTACCTCTTGTTGTTTAATTCCTCTTAATTAGGCGAAAATTTCCCCTTTTAAAATCCCGATTTCCCTTTAAATTTAGTCGAAAGATTTTGTAATTTTTTTTAAAAAAACCCAGTCCTTTAAAACCTACCCTTGGGCTGGGGGAAAGGGGCCAAAGGGCTACTTATTTATTTATTTAATTTTCCCTTCCCCAAAAAGGGAAAATTAATTACAGTTCCCTTGTTGTCTTAATTAAAATTAATTGTCTTAAAAAAATTTTTAATCTCAAAATTTTTCTTTTTTCGAAATATCTCTTTATTTAAGTAATCTTTTGGGGCGCTGGGTGAACCAACATTTTTTGGAATGTGGTTGATGATTTTTATTCCCAGGAAAAAAATTAATTACGTTCCCTAGATTGTCTTCTTAGAATTTTTTGTCTTAATCATTTTTAATTGTTTTAAATGTATTAAAATATCTGAATCATCCCTATTTCTATTATCTCTATTAAATTTTTCTCTTGGCGGGGGCAAAGGCTAACATCTTTAAATGTGCGTTGCTCGTGTTTTTTTCGCAAAAAAAGGAAAAAAATTACAGTACCCTTGTTGTCTTCTTTATAATTTTTTCAAATTAATTAATTTTTAAAATAAAATTTAAATCTCTGAATCATCTCTTTTTTAAAATTACTTTAAAAAATTGACGTTTGGCGCTGCGGCGAAGGCCCCAAAAACCCCCTTTTTGGAAGGGTTGTGTTTTTTTTCGCCAAAAAAATTTAAAAAAACTTACTTAATCTCACTCTCAAAATTTAATCTCTTTTTATTAATTTTTTTAAATTAAATTTAAATAAAAATTATTTGATATTTCTTTAATTATAATTAACTTTTTTATTATTAATTAAATTTAATCTCTTTTTATTTTATTAAATTAATTTTTATTTTATTTTATAATTATTTTTTATTATTATTTTATAATTAATCTCATTATTATCGCATAATCAAAACTGCTCTTCCCAATTTGTCAATTTTAACGAAGCGCCACGCACGTCATCGCTATTTTTTTCCGGGGAAAGAATTAAATTTTTCTCGTCTGATTGAATTTAATACCTAATATTAAATTTTAAATTTTCTTTGTCATCTTCTTCATCTTTTTTTTTCCCCCTCTTTTTCTTCTTTCCCCTTTTATGGCTTTTAACATTCTTCTTTGTCTTCTTCTTTTTCCCTTCTTTCCCCCTCCCTTTCCCCTCCTTTCTTTTATAGGGCAGACCCTTATTATTTTTCTTTGTCTTTCCCCCTCCTCTTCTTCTTCCCCTTTTCCTTCTTCTTCCCTTTTCTTCTTCTTTTTTCTTTTACCCTCATCTCCTTCTTCTTCTTCTTCTTTTTCCTCTTCTTCCTCTTTTCCCAAAAATTTTATTTTTTTTTTATAACAATTTTATTTTTTAAACAATCATTACAACAACAACTTATCCTTATCAATCATTAAATTTTTTTATTTCCCCTTCTTTTTCTTTTCTTCCTTCTTCTTCTTTTCCTCTTTTTCCCTTCTTCTTCTTTTTCCATCTTTTTTCTTCTCCCTCTTCATTTTCTTCTTCTTCTTTTCTTCTTCTTCTTCTTTGTCTTCCTTTTTTTTTTTTTTATTATATATTATTATATATAAAAATAAAAATTAAAATATAAAATATATATAAATATTATATATATAATTATTTATATTTAAAATATATTTAATATTATATATATATATATTATATATATATTATATAATTAATATTTATAATATTTTATAATATATATTATTTTATTATATATTTTTATATATAATATATATTATATTAATATTTATTATATTTATATATTAATATAATATATATATTAAAAATAATATATATTTTTTATAATAAATATTAAAAAAAAAAAATTTTTTTTTTTTTTACATTATATATATAAAATATTATATTATAATTTTTATTTTTTATATTATAATATGGATAGATTAGATATAATTTATAAACCCTATTTATAAATGACCAACCCCACACAAAAAACACACACCCCAAACACCCCCACACAAACAACACCAAAACCCCACCACACAACACACCACCACCACACACACAAACACACACATATTTATATATTAAATTTTTATTTAAATATATACATATACTATATATATATTGTGGTATGTTTGTGTTGTGTGTGTGGGTCTATACTAACACATACCTATTAGATATATTTTCTATATATACATATAATTATATAAAATTTTAAAAATTTTTATTATAAATTATATTTATATATAATGTATATATTAAAAGATATATATTTTGTATATATATATATATGTATTTAAAATTATTATATATATATTGTATATTTATAGTAAATATTTAGTAATTTTATATTTGTTTTAAAATATATTTATAAAATATTATTTATAATTATATATATATATAAAAGGGGGGTAAAATTTTCATTATTATTTTTATATTAATATTAATTTTTAATATAAATATATATAATATTATATATTTAAATATTACTTATGTAATTATATGGCATATAATTTTATATATTATATATATATATATATATATAAAAAAAAATATTTATAAAATAAATAAATAATTTAAAAAATATTTTATATTATTATATATATATATATATAAATATTATATATTTTATAATTATATAAATATATTAAAAAAATTAAAAATATTAAATATATATATATTTATAATTATTAAAAAATATAAAACTTTTTATTATATATTATTTTGTATTATATCTAAAATTTTAAATTTATATTATATATATATGTTAAAATATTGTTTTTTAATTATTTTTTAAATGTATATTATGTATTATATTTTATATTATGATATTATATTATATATAGTATAAATAGTATTAAAATATTTTATTTATATAAAAAATTTATATGAATATTATATGTAAAATATTATTAATATGTATTAAATATATTTTTTAAAATATGTATATATATATGTTATATTATTATATTATATATGTATATATATATGTATATTATATATGTATATATTTAATGTATATAATATATGTATAACTAATATATATATGTATATATATATATTATAATATTATAGATATATAATGTATATATTATATTAATATATATATACTGTATAATATATATATATGTTACTATATATATATATATATTATATGTATATATATATGTAATATTAGTATATATATACTCTGTAGAATATACTATCTATATATATATGTTTATATATTTATCTATTATATATATATAGTATGTATATATCTCTATATATGTATATATCTATCTTTGGCCTATCTCTTGTTCTCTCTCTCTGTAATAATCTCTGTAGATATACTCTGTATATCTAGCTGTCTATCGATATGTATACTCTCTCTGTATCTCTATCTCTATCTGTACTATCTCTACTGTATCTTACTCTGTACTATATATCTGTCTCTATCATATATATATGTATCTCTTCAATGTCTATATCTCTATGTCTATCTTATGTCTCTAGCATCTCTGTCTCTAATCTCTGTCTCTATCTCTATGTCTCTCTACTCATGTCTCTCTCTCCGGTTCTCTTTCTATGTCTCTAGATATATGTCTCTTTCTATGTCTGCTCTCTCTATGGTATCTATTATTATGTCTTATATCTGTTATATATCTGGATCTCTATCCTATTGTATATCTCTATATATGTCTCTCTCTCTCTGATCTCTATCTATCTCGTCTCTATCTCGCTGTCTATATCTCTGTCTATATCATCTCTGTCTATCTATCTCTGTCATCTTCTATGTCTCTCATCAATCTATGTACTTATCTCTGTTGCTCTCCTCTGTCTCTCTCACTCTCTTCTCTCTCTCTGTATCTTCTGTCTATCTCTCTCTTGTCTTCTCATCTGTCTCTCTATCTATCTGTCTCTCTCTCTGTCTCTCTCTCTCTGTTCTACTCTCATCTGTCTCTGTCTCTCCTCTTCTTCTTTCTATCTTCTGTCTTTCTCTCTCTCTTCTCTCTCTATATGTTCTCTATTCTCTGTACTTTCGCCTCCCTCTGTCTCTGTATCTATTATGTCTCTATCTATGTCTCTCTCTACTTCTCTATCATATCTCTCTACTATATATATCTCTCTACTGTCCTTCTATTTTTTTGTCACTCTTTTTTTCTTTTACTTCTGGGTGTGTGTGTGTGTGTGGTGTATGTGTGTGTGTCTATTATATATGTATCTATACATATCAATCTCTATAATATGTATAATATATATATATATATATAATTATATGTATATATCTATACATATAGAAGATAGATGGCTATATAATACCTTAATCTATACATATATATGTATATAAATACATATTAATATACATATCTATATATCTGATATAGATATAAGATATATACATAGATATAATATAATATATTACAGATATATATATATATATTATATCATATAAATTATGTATATATAGGATTATAGATATATAGATAGATAGATAGATAGCTAGATGAATGCGATAGTATACATACCATATATATACACACACACTCCGAAAATAAAATCAACTTATAATTTCTATATAGATACTATATATATATATATACTTCTATTATAAATTTATTTCTACTTTTTCTAGTGTGTGTCTTTGTGTCTATGTGTGTCTTTATATATATATATATTAATATATATATATATATATATTATATATATATAGACATCTATCTTTATATATTTTGTCTATAATATCATATAATCATATATTATACATATACATATATATATATATATATATTATTAGATATATACATATATATATAGATATAAATATAAATATAGATATCTATATCTCTCTCTCTCTCTATCTCTCTCTATCTATATCCTGTTTATCTGTGTGTGTGTGTGTGTGTGTGTGTGGGTGTGTGTGTGTGTGTGTGTGTGTGTGTGGTGGTGTGTGTGTGTGTTGTGTGTGTGTGTGCGTGCGTGAGTCCTCTTCACACACACAAACACAATTTACACACACACACTTATATCTAATTCACATTTATGTACAGAGACATAGACCACAACATACCCCCACACACACACCACACACACACAACACCCACCACACATATATTATATATATATATATAATAGTATATATATGTATATATATTTATATTATAGACAAATATATAAGAAATAGATTAGTAATACTATCTATAATATCTATATCTCTCTATTATATTATATATTTCTGTCTTATATATATATTTTATACATATCATATTCGATGTTATATATGTATATATATTTATGTATTATATATATATCTTTATATTTATACATATATTTATTCTTATATATCTATTATATATAGGTGTGTGTATATGTATAAGAAACTGCTCTCACGCAGACCACAAACACACACACCCACACCACACCCACACACACATATATATATCTATATATATATATATATATTATAATATATATATATATATACATATGCCTACATGAATGTTTCTCTCTCCCTCTCTCTCTCTCTCTCGCCTCTCTCTCTCTCCTCTCTCTCCTCGTCTCATCTCTCTCTCTATCCTCCTCTCCTCTCTCTCTCTCTCGCTCTTTCCTTCTCTCTCTCTCTCCTCGTCTCTCCTCTCGTCCCCTCATCTCTCGTCTCTCTCCTTCTCTCTCTTCTTCTCTATATATATATATTATTATTTATAATATATATATATTATATATTTGTTGTATATATTATATTATATATTAATATTTGTGTATATATATATATATATATATATCATAGATATCTTTATATTTCTATCTAGTCTCTTATGCTTTGTGTATATAGATATCTATATAATATATATATATTATTTTGTGTATATTATAATATATCATATATATATATCTATATATATATATTTTATATATCTATATACTATATGCCAATGATGCATATATATAATATATAAATATATATCATACATATCATATAATATAATATATAAATATTATATATACTATATAAAATATATATATACATGATATATATAATAGAATATATATATACATATCTATATCTATATATATCATACTATAACTATATAATATATATATATATATATAATATAACTATTCTATATCTATAAATTATATTCTAAAATTATATATAGCTTACATATATATATAATTAATATATAATATATAAATATTACTATAATAAATATTATCTATTATATATCTAATATATATATATTCCATCTATATATATATTACATATATATATAAATATATATCTTATACTAGCATTATATCATCTACATTACTATCTATATCTCGTCTACCTATCTTATATTCTATATCTCTTCTATTATATATATAGTATCTCTCTCTCTACTACATCTACTGTGTGTGTGGGGTGTGTGTGTGTGTGTGTGTGTGATGTGTGTGTGTGTAGTGTGTGTGTGTGTGTTGTGGTGTGGTTTACTATCTATAAATGGATGAAGGCCTTTATATATTCAGAGCCATAAATGCATATACATGTATCAACATATATATATATATTGTATAAAATTTTATATATATTTTATATATCTCTCTAATATATATCTCTATCCCCCCATATGCATCTTTTCATATCTCTCTCTTCTAATATGCTCTTATATATATCATATATATATATCTCTATATATATCATCTACCCCTATGCAGCTTTATATATATATTCTATAATATATATATCTTCATATATTATATATCTATATATAATATTACCATATGCATCTTTATTATTATCTCTTATATTATATATCTATCTCTCTCTCTATATCTATCTACAACATATGCATCTTTATCTTATAATATATATATATATATATATTATATATATATATATATATATATATACACTATGCTCTTTCTATGTACGATACATATATACTATTATATATTTATATATAAACAAACATAGATATATCTACAAATGAGTCTCTTATCTGCTCTCTCTCAATATATAGATATTAATATATAAATGTAATAAATAAATAGATTATATATATAATATATATATCTATATACACTACATACCTATATATATATATATATATAGATATATATATATAATATATAATTATATATATATATATAGATGTATACATACATATATATACACATATATTTTATATATAAAATTGGATATATATATATAGTAGATCTATATACATATATATATATATATATATATATATATAATAACATAGTAGTATATATATATATGTAATAATTTCATCACATAACACACACATACACATACATATATAATAATAGTATATATATATATATATATTTATATATATATAATATATATAGCTATCGGTGTATCCCTACATATATATACACTACATTTATATATATTAAATATATGTATAGTAATTATATATATATATATTATCTACAATCATATATATATATGTATATATATATAGATATTATCTATATATATATATATATATATATATATATATATCTGTCATATATCATTCCCCTACATACACAACAAACCACAAACATAGAGAGACATACACTTAACACATATATACCACACACATATACTTACCATATATATACTATTAAAAATATTTATATTATTAATATATATATATATATATAATTATTAATATCTAAGCATCATCTATATATATATGATAATATCGGCTATAAAATTTATACCTCATAGTTATAGCATAGACATACACACCACACACAAACACACACACACACGCAAACACACACACACCACACACACACACACCACACACACACACACGAGCACACATCACACACACAACATATATATATCTATATATATATATATATATATATACATATACATATACATATATATATATGTGTGTGTGTGTGTGTGTGTGTGTGAGTGTCTATACATATACACACAACCTATATATGCATATATATATATATATATATATTTATGCATATAATATATATATAAATATATATGTATATATATCTATATATATATATATATATAATATATATATATATCTACATATGTAGGTGTCTATTATAGGTGATATATATATTTATCTATATATATATTCTATATATATATTTATATATATTATATATATAATATATATATCATATATATATATATATATATATATATATATATATAAATATATATATAAATATATATATATATATCTAAAGCTATAATTAAATAAATTTATATATATAAATTAATATATTTATATAAATAACTATATATATATTTAATATATATATTATCATCTCATATATATATCTCTCTTTTTATATATAGATAGATAAATAATATCTATATAAATATCTATCTATAAAACTATATATATATTATCATATAGATATATATACTATCTTCTATCTATAAATCTATCTATATATATATACATATATTATATAATATATAATATATCTAAATTATCTTATCTCTCTATATCTATGATATCTCTCTATCTATATATATACATATCTATCATTCTATCTCCTATCTATATATCTATTCTCTCTCTCTCATTTCATACATATATTTTATATAATTATATAATCAATACATATATATATCTAGTCTATTTATCTATATATATATACATATAATATACATATCTCCCATATCTTATATCATTAATCTCCACTCATATACTATATATATACATATATATATCTATCCTATCATATATGTATCTATATATATGTATATATATGTATATATATGTATATTTGTATATTGTATATGTATGTGTATATATGTATATATATCTATGTATATATCTATGCATTATATATGTATGTATATATATATAATGTTATATATTGTATATATGATAATGGTCAGATATATATATATATTGTAATATATATCTATTATATCTATGTTCTATAATATGTATATATTATATATTTATAATATTGATATATTTTATTCTGTAATATATATTTGTATATATATATGTATATATATATGTATATATATATTTATCTCTCTATGTCTATATACATATGTCATTCTATATCTGTATCTCTATGGATCTAGATCTGTATACTCTATATATATATACTATCTTATATATGTATATATATTGTTTGTTATAGTATATTATATATCTTATCTATCTATCTAATCTATATATCTATCATCTGTTTATCTAGTATATATATATATATACTTATACTATCTATATATAATATATATGTGTATATATATATGTTATATATATATTATATGTCTATCTTGTTATCTACTCATATATACACATAGAGATATAACACATATATATGATATAATATATATAATTATCTATCTATGAATATAATATATCTTTATATATATCATATATATTATATAGCATATTATATACATATAAAATTACATATATAATATTATCTTATTCATATATATATATATATATTTACATATCTATATATAATATTATAGTACATATAATATATATACATAATAATATAATGCACTATATATACATATATATATATACATATATATATACATATTATATCACATAATCTATATATACATATATATCGATCATCTATATATGTCTCGCGATAGCTCTTTATATATCTCGGTATAGTATTTCTATCTTTTTTTATTCATTGTCTACTCTTTATCTCTATATATCTCTATCTCCGTCTAGACTCCTCTATCTTACTAATTGTATTATTTATCTCTATTTTCTCTCTCACCTCTATTTTCTATCTCTCTCCTCTATCTATTCTATCTCTCTCTCCTATTTTATCTATTCTTATCTCTATTATATATCTCTTATATCTATATCTTCTACTCTCTTTCTCATCTATTTCTCTCTCTCATCTTACCTATCTTTCTCTCTCTTATCTCTCTGTCATCTACTCTATACATTTTCTCTAGATCTCTATTTGAATCTATATATATATGTTTTTTTTTTTATATATATTCTTTCTCTCTCTCTCTCTTTCTCCTCTCTCTCTCTACCTCTCTCTCTTCTTCCTCTTCTCTCTCTATCTCTTTCTATCAATCTCTATATGTCTCTCCACTCTATCTCTTTTCTCTCTACCTTTATTTATATTCTCGCTTTTCTCTAGTCTTCATCTCATATATCTTTCTTTCTAATCTCTTCTCTATTTATTTCTCCTCTACTCTCTCTATATTTCTTTGTCTTCTCGTCTCCTCTCATCTCTTTCTATCCCTATCTTTCTTTCTCTCTATATTTATCTTTCTCTCTTATTCTTCCTTTCTTTCTCATCTCTCTCTACTGTATATATATGTATATTATGTATATCTCTGTATACTACTCTGTATCTATTATGTATTATCGGCCTATCTCTCTCTATATATATATCAAAACACCATCTCCTATATATATCTCTACTATGCCCTCATATACATCTAGTATATATATATCATTATCTCCCGTATCAATATTATTATCTCAGCACATCTATTCTCCATATATGTCTATATATACTCTCTATCTATGAGCCTATCATCATCTATCTATATGTCTATATATATCTCATATTCTCTCGCTTTATCTCTCTTATTGCACATATATATATACATATGGTATATCTATAATCAATGTATTAATATCTATCTCTCCCTATATGTATCATATATCTCTCTAGTCTATAATAGCTATTATATATATTATCGATATATCTATCGACTCCTATATATCTATATTGCACCATATATATACATTATGTATACTACTTTCTATCGCTATCTTCTATCTATCTCTCTATCTTCATATAGATCGATCGCTCTATGGCGATCTCTCCGCCCTATTATATCTAGCTCTCTATCTATCTCTCTCTCTCTATCTCTCTAATATAATCTATTATATATATCTCTCCTATATTCTACTATACTCTCATATCATTAAATCCTCTATCTACATATTATATATATAGACATTATCTATACCTATATACTTTCTATATATATTAATATGCATCCATAATCTATCTATCTATAGCTCTCATCTATCGGTTGTTGGCTATTTACTAGACCTCACACCCCACACACCACTCACACACATATATATATAATGTATCGTTCTGTATATATCTTTCTATATATATATCTATATATAATAGTATTGTTGTGTGTGTGTGTGTGTGTGTGTGTGTGTGTTTGTGTGTGTGTGGTGTGGTTGTGCTGTTTGTGTGTGTGTGTGTGTTTGGTGTGTGTGTGGGTGTCTATGTAATAAATATGAAGTGTATAATTTATATCTATATCTATCCATATTATATATATATATATATATATATATATATATATATATATCTATATATATATATATCTATCTATTCTTATATATCTGGCTAAGTATAGTGTTGTGTGTATATATGTTATGTCCTAAGTGTATGTCTCTCTATGTTTTGTGTTTGTTTGTGTATGTATAATATATATACCATGATATAGTAAGATATATATAATATATAATATATATAATCTAATATATCTATATATACATATATATTATTTATTTTTATATATATATATTATATATATATACATATATTATATCCACTATATGTGTATGTATATGTCTGTATCATTCTATCTATCTATCTCTATATCTATATATATATATATATATAGATATCTATATTATATATCATGGTATGTATGTGTATATATATATATATATTATATATATTATATCTATTTATTTTATTTACATTTATATATATCATAATATATATATTGAGAGAGAGCGATATAGAGACTCATTTTGTATAATATATATATGTTTGGTTTATTATAAATATATACTATATGTATATATGTCTGGTACATATAAAAAGCATGCATATGTTATATATATATATAATATTATATATATATATATATATATCTCTATATATATATATTAAAGATGCATATGGGTATATCTATATATATATATATATATATCTATATATATATATATCTATATATATAAGAGGCATATGTGTAGATGCGTTTGGGTGTGGGGTGGTGTGGGGCAGTCTAGATCTATATATATCTATATCTCTTATATATATATATATATCTATATCTTATATCATTATATATAAAGATGCAATCTGTGTGTGTATAGATATATATATATATATATATATATAATATATATATATAAATATATATATATATATATATCTATACATTTATATGCATTTATGTCCTCTATATAAAATGCCCTTCATATATTTATATATATGTAAAACACACACCCACACACACACACACACACACCACACCCACACCCTACCACACACCACACAAACACCCACACCCATCTATATATATATATATATATATATATATTATATATATATATATTATTATATATATATATTTATATATATATACATTGTATTCTATATATTTATACTATATATATATATAGATATTTCATCTTTTATCATTATATATCTATCTATATTTACATATCATATTATATATATTTATATATATTCTTTATCTATCTAACTATCTTTATCTATACTCTTTATATATATAGTATTTTATACAATCATCATACTAAATTTTCTCTCATATATCGCTTTCTCACTATCTCTCTATATCTATATTTTATATATTTTATATTTATACTATATATTATATTTATATATACTTCTAGATGTATAATATTTATATTTAAATTTTATATACTCTCTCTCTCTCTCTATACTCTCGTCGCTGGCTACATCTCTCTTCTCTATCTTTATCCATATGCATATATATAATCATATATATATATCTATATGGTATATATATATTTTCTTCTGTCATATTATATATTTATTATTTCTATATTGCATATGTATATATATTATGTATATTTTAGATATATGCATGCATATTATATCGATATATAATATATATATATTATATCAATCTATATCTATATATTCTATCTCGATCTCTTACACAAATATATATATCATATTATATATATATATATATATTATACACAAATATATTTATATCTAGAAATATTATATATTATACATATCTATATATATATATATCTATAAAAAATGAAAAACCCAATTATATATATATACTTATATTATCTATATATATAACAAAATATATATATATATATAATATATATATATATATAAAACCAAAAATATTATATATATATATATATATCCCCCAAATATATTATAAAATATATTATATTTTATTATATAATATTTATATTAGGAAGAGAAAAGAGAAAAGGGGAAAAGGAGAGGAGGGAGAGAGAGAGAGAGAGAGAAAGAGAGAAAAGAAGAGAGAGAGGAGAGAGAGAGGAAAGGAGAGAGAGAGAAAAGGAGAGAGAGAGAGAGAGAGAGAGAGAGAAACATTATTATCATATTTTATATTATTATTAATATATATATTATTTATTTATTATTATTTGGTGTGTGTGGGGGTGTGTGTGTGTGTGTGTGTGTGGTGTGTGTGAAAAGTTTCTAACATATACACACACACATATATAATACATATATTACATATAATATATGTTAAAAAATATATATATATATAATATCCCTAAATATTATACATATATTTATATAATTATATGTAAAAATAAAATATATATTTAATAAATTATTATTTATTATTACTATTTTAATATATTATTTGTACTAATCTATCTTTTATTTTTTGTCTAAAAATTTTAATATAAATTATATTTAATTATTATATATATTTTAAAATATGTGTGGTGTGTGTGTGTGTGTGTGTGTGTGTGTGTGTGTGTTGGTGTAGTTTGTTCATGTCTCTTACTAAATGTGAATAAGATATAATTTGTGTGTGTGAAAATTTTTGGTGTTTGTGTGTGTAAAAGACTCACCCGCACACCACACCACAAAACACACACACCCCAAAACCACACACACACACACACCACAACACACCCCACCACACCACAACCACATAAAAAACAAAAATTTATATATATATATTTAATATATAATATATATATAATATTATATATTATATATGTATATATTATATATTATTAATATATGTATTTTATATGATATATTTTGATTTTAGCAAATAAAAGATAGTGTATATA
>NW_023658734.1:0-2500 GCF_015228065.2 Penaeus monodon | reverse complement strand
GGGACGGCCCTTTGGATGCTGGAGGAGGAGGGACCGCGACGATAAACGGGGGGGAATGGGGGAGAAGGGCGGTTAAACGAGGACGTTGGGGGGGGAGAGTAGAAGTGGGAGAGGGGAATTAAAAAAAGAAAAGGGGAAAGAAAAAAATTTGAGATTTAAAAAGGATCCCTGGGAGGAGGGAGCCGACGATAAAAGGGGGGGGGGGGAATGGGGGAGAAGGGACGATAAAGGGGGAATTGGGAGGATTAGAAAAGAGATGAGGATTAAAAAAGAAAAGAAAAAAGAGGGATTGGGAGAATTAAAAAGAAAGGAGAAAGGAAAGAATTAGAGATTAAGGGGGACCGTCCCCAGCGGGGGGGGGGGGGGCCGGGGTGCGAGGTAAAATGAGTTATAACCTTTCGAATAGTATGAAAGGAGAATACCCATCGATTATTTGGTCCGGGACGAAAAATTAGGCAGAAAAAGGGGTAATCCACACCCCCCAATCGCCCCATCGGCCACTTTCACCCTTATGCCCTATGCCGTAAGGGCGCAAAAATGAGAATTGTATATTGACACTACCTACTGAAACTGAACGGAGGGGCTAAGAGTTCTATTAAATGGATTTCTCCCAATGTTGTTGGTTTTTGAAAAATAAAAGAAGGAAAATTTAAAATAAATGAAAGGAAAAAAAAAAAACCAAAAGATTTTTTTTTTTACATAAAATGCGGTGAATATATTCGATATCGACGTTTTCATCAGATATGAAATTCAGATTCGGGTTTTAAAGTGTAAAAAATGGGGATCTAACCCATAAAATAAAAGAGAATGGGCCCATCTTTGTCAAGGGTATAACGGTGCTTTGTGGAAACTCGAGGATTTTTAGGGCCCATTTACATGTAGTCGCCGATCGGGTAAACTGTTCTTTTTCATTATTTATGTGCATTGTTCATGGAGACCGAAAAAGTAAGAAAACCAAAAAAAAAACAATAAAATATTATTACTTTACATCAAAAAAAATAACGTAAGAAAATTAAAAAGGCTATATAATATATGTGGGCCCACTAAAACAACGGAATGCAAAAAGGCATGCGTACATGTATGCATACAATGTATACCATGTACACATACAATAATACCCGTTCACAAAATGTACACAGTGAGCCCTTCAAACACACACAACACACCATATGAACTTCGTGTTAACGTGGCCAAAATTTTTAGAAGAAGTGCACTAAATGTACATATGACACATGTATATATAAAAAACCAAATTTTGAGACACACATACACATGTCTCATACACATACAAACATATTTTCACACACCAACACTGTGTACACGTTTTACACACATGTGTACACATGTCACTTGTGTACACATGGGTCATTTTACATCCAAAAAGCGTTTTTTTTTATATTTAAACACAAGTAATGTTGAAAAAACTAAACAAGTGGGGGAGACCACCAGTAGCAACGTCATGGCCAGGGAAAGGGAAAACCAACCTTACGAATTTCCCAAATTTTTTAGGAGGGACTCATGTCATTTTCGTCATAATCGAGACCCCAAATTTAAAAATTTTCATCTTTTCATTTTTAAGAGGAAAATTAATGTATTTCTTTAGTAATAGTTCATAAAATTTATTTAAAGGATCTGACAGAAAATTAACATAAATATTCACAATTTTTTAACGGATTTTTTTTCAAAAATAAAAAAAAAAAGCTCCCGTACCCCCCTCGTCTCACTTTTTTTTCCGATTAAAAATTTTTTGGGATCAATTTAAAAACTTTCAAAAAAGCGCAGCGATTGTGCGGGCTTTTTTTTAATTTCGGGCCCCTCTTTTTTTGGGAAAATTTTTAAAATAAAAAAAAAAAATTTTTTTTTTTTTTTTTGAGAAAAAATAAGCCCAAATTTCGAAAAAAAGGGCCCCCGATAACGCTTTTGGTCTTATCGATGTTTAAAAAATTTTTTTTTTTATTGCAAAAATTGCAAAAATGGGAAAGGGCGGTAAAAAAGGTATGTGGTATGAAAAGTTTTTGAGGGGGGGCTTCGCCCCCCCGGTCAATTTTTACAAAATTTTCAGCAAAAGGGTGGAAGTTTAAAAAAACAATATATCCAAATTGAAGGAAATCGAAAGATGGTTTTGATTTTTTAAGCTTCACTCCCCCCTTTTTAAAAAAAAAAAATCCCCCCCCCTTTTTTTGGGGGGTCCCCTTAAACACGGATCCGGGGGGGACGAGGGAGCGCACGATAAGGGGGGGGAAAGGGGAGAAGGGGCCCATAAAAGGGGGGGAATGGGGGAGAAGGGCCGATAAACGAGGGGATTGGGGGAGGGGGATAAAGGAGGGGATTATTGAAAAAGAAAAGAAAAGAGAAGAAATAAATAAACAGATTAAGGGTGTTTTTGGCCCCGGGGGGGTGAGGAGCGGACGATAAAAGGAGGGGAAGGGGGGGAAGGGGCGATAAAAAAGGGGGAGGAAAAGGGAGGGAGGGGGGATAAAAAAGGGGATTGGGAGAATTA
>NW_023658733.1:0-23135 GCF_015228065.2 Penaeus monodon | reverse complement strand
TTGTTTAACTTTTTTTTTGAGATTTACAGTCTCAAAAAATTGTGGTTTGGACCCACACTTGAGCTTAATTTCAGTTTTTTTTTTTTCTGGACAGTTTTTGAAATGCCGTAGCTTAAAATGGTACTTTGCCCGATTGTGGGAACCGTTCTGGTTCTATTTTTGGGGGTGAAAAAATGTTGAAGAGGTAAGCCCTTTTTTTGGATCGGGGCAGGGGGTCGGTGGTTTTAAAATTTGGGTTTTTTTATGGGTATCTTTTCTCTGAGTAAATGTTGCCAATTGAGTGCCGGGCGGGTTTTCCTCAATTTCCTTTTTTATAGTTTTGGGGGTTTTTAAACCCTTTTGTCCAGCGCTTTAGGATAGCGTTAGTTTGGGCCCTTCAGCCTGGAGCTGGGGGTTTTCGAAACCTTTTTTTTTGAGGTGGTCGGCAGTGGGGTAAAAAAAAGTTTCGCATTTGTTTCATCTTGGCGAGTGAGGAAGTGGTGTGAGCGGTGTGCCCTTTCAGTTTTTTTTCAGCATCAAAGCGGTTGTGTGGGGCTTCCCCTTGAAAGGAGGGGGCCCCTTTGGTTTTTTTGTTTAAATCCCTCTTTAGGCAGAGGAAAGGGGTGGGGTGTAAATTTTACGCCATGCCCAAAAAGGGGTGTCAGGAATTACAGATTTCCCCCCCTGCCCCCTTTTTGAAGGGCTGTAGAGGTGTGGAGGTTCCTGATGGTCAGTGGTGCCCCTTTTCGGGGACTACATACCCCTAACTCTAGATTTGCAGGTTATGGAGACCTGCCAATTTTCCCGCCCCGAGCTGCCCCCTCTCAAGAGAAGATCGGGCGGAGTTCTCGGGTTTCCCTCTCAAGAATCGAGGCTTTGTCTTGGTGAGCTCCTGGTCCAATCGCTACAAGGGGGCTGGGGGCACCTCCCCAGGGAATACTAGAGTCAAAAGAACTCTGTAGGCCCGGGAAGAGTGCAAAAGCTACACGCTACAGGGCCTGGTATCAATCAACGACCTATAGCAGGGGTAGTTTGGGGACACAAAAAAAAAGCCTGGTAAAGGTCGCGGCAGACACGGTGGCTTGACGGAGCGTGTATGCCCTTGTAATTTTTAGCTCTCGAACATAAATTTTACCAAAGTCAAAACGGGTGTTGGAATAAAGAGTTGCAAAAGCCCGTGGCGAGGGACAACAAAGGTTTAGCTAGGATAGCAGTATTGGCAAGTCGGGGAGCGGCTCACCGATTGGGGAAATGTTTTTATGTCTGATTAAAAGTGGGGTGCTGGGTTTTTGACGCATAAATACTACTATAAATTATTTTTTATAAAAAATAAAATTTATATTATATATATATAAATATGCACATAATATATATAATATTAATATATATAATATATATTATATAATATATATAAAATATATATAGGGAAATATTATTATGTGTAATATAAATAAAATTTATATTATATATATAATATATAATATAATAAAATATATATTCCTTTTCTTGTACTTTCCTGGGCCCATGAGGTTTTGTGACTTAGATTCGCCGGGGAGGTGTGCAGCCCCACCCCCCTTTTGTAGCAGATTGGGAAGGGAGCATCATAAAAGTCCCAAAGCCTCGATTTTGAGGGGAAACCCGGAGAACCCCCTGGATCCCCTCTTGAGAGGGACAGGTGCGGGGGTCAAAAAAATCGCAGGTCCCCAAAAACCCTGCAACTCAGAGGTAGGGCTGGGGATAGGCCCTGAAAAGGGTCACATGACCAAAGCGGGAAAACACCATACGCCTTACAGCCCCTTCAAGAGGGGAGGGGGGGGGTTTGTAATTCCGTCCTCTTTGGGTCTGGGTAGACACGTCACTCCCAACTCAGCCCCCATGGGATTAAAATAATTCCAAGAATGGGCGACCCTTTCCCTCAAATAGGGGGCCCCCCTTTCAAGCCCCCTTCGACGACGAAATCAGAACGCTACGAATCATCACCACCCGAATCCTTCCGAGATCTGAAGCCAACCAGAAGAAGTTCTCCTAAAAACCCTAGATCATCAAAAAAAAAAGGGTTTGAACCCCCAAAAGCCTCCGGATTTAAAGCAAAGCTAAAGTTTGTTTCAATTTAAATGGACAGGGAAAGTGAAAGAAACACCCGAGACATTTAAAAAAGAGCTTTAAAGGAACCCTTCCCAACACTAAAAAAGGGAACATTTTCATAATGAAAAAAAAGTTTCCCAGTAAAAAATACAGTTTTCAGACCCCCAAATGCAGCCAAAATTGGAAAAAGGGGATTATGTTAAAAAAACTTGCCCCCACAGATCGAAATGAAAGGGCACAAAATTTTGCTGCTATAAATACGGTCATAAAAAATCACCGCCTACGAAAAAAAACTAAAGCTTGCGGGTGTGGGGCCCAAAAACCACAATACAGGGGCTGAAAACAGAAGTGAAAAGATGCCTAAACTGCGGGAAAGCACACCGGACCGGTCAATTCTGCCCCCCAGGGGAGAAGCTATGAAAAAACAAGAGAGGAAAAAAAAAAAAAAGGAGAAAGAAAGAAATCCCAATAAAAAAAGGTTTCAGAAACATGAAAACAAAATTGCGCCAACCCCCAAAAAGCGGTTTAAACCACTATGAAAGAAATAAAGGAGGAGGAGAAGAAAAAAAGAAAACCCCCAAAGGGTTTCTACAGTTTTCCCCGATTTTTCTGTAGGAGTCATGACGGCACTAATACACACCACCACAAAAATCATGGAGCCCGGTCTGGGTTTTGACCCAGCCCAAAAAAGGTTTTTAAAAAGAATAAATGCCAGAACTCGATCTCGGGGAAAGGGGGCTCCTGGGGGATTTCGAAGTTTCCCACCAAAACACTTTAAAACCACAACAGAAACCATTTTAAAAAACCACAATACACCACGCACCCAGACTCGGCCCCCAGGAGAGCCCGAGCCTGAAAATCTTCACGCACCCAAAGGAAACCAACACAAATCCAACAAAACTCCGACACTAACAAACATGCAGACCACACCACCCAAACAGCACCAAAAAACCCCAGCGAAACAATAGTTAACCCAAAACACCTGTAACCCCAAACAACAGACGATTTACAGATCAGAGGTCGATGATCGACCCTTTGCCCTAGGGAGGTTCGACCCCAACCCAAAAACATTAGGCATCCATTTTTCGCCCCGGAGCTACGCACAGACACCCCAAAAACTACAATGGCACACGAAAACAAGGGACAATAAAAAGGATCACACAAAATTTCTACCAAACAGACCCAGAGCACCAAATTCATACGTACCAAAAGCTCCACCCCAAAAGGGAAACCTAAATACCCCATAACCCCAGACGATTCAACCCGTACACCTCCCCCTGAACACTCTCCCCCAAACCCCCTCATGATAACCCACACCGCCCGGAGGGGAAATAATCATGCAAATGGGGGAAAGGGCTTTTAAAAAAGCACTGAACACACAACACTCCAGATCTCGAAGGGCAACCCCCGAACACCATAGACCACCGCCTTAACCAGGGTGCAAAAAAGACTCCCTGAGAGGAAAAACATTTAACAACATTCAAAACACTTGTACATACAGAGAACATATCGTCTAAAAAACATTTATAAAAAAATACAGCCCCTGGGGAAAATTTGCTGAAACACAGGGGAAACAGGAACTACAAACACGACACAAAAAAAATTCAAAACAACTACCAAAAAACAAAAACAAGAGAACCCAACAATGGGAAACACTCACAAGAGAAATGCAACAACATAAAAATCTAAGGTCTTCTGGGGGAAAAAACACAGGAGACTCAAGAGAACAGACAGACGATCCATAATTAATAAACACCAGCAGAAAAAGATAGACAGCAGAAGGGGTGGGAAACGTCCACCCCGTGAGTTCTGGAAAAGAACTTCCAAATCCCCTGCTGGGAAAAAAACAACATTTGACCCAACACAGAAGCCCAGGGAAAACCCAACACCCCAAACCTGCAACACGA
This sequence comes from Penaeus monodon, assembly GCF_015228065.2. NCBI lineage: Eukaryota > Metazoa > Arthropoda > Malacostraca > Decapoda > Penaeidae > Penaeus > Penaeus monodon. Next base: position 19,164 of record NW_023658733.1, on the reverse strand, counting down.
CTCTCCTCACAAACAAAATCCTCAACAACTAAACCAACAACCCTCTATCACACCCCACAACAGAAGACTGAGATATGCACAACACGATCACAAAACACAAAACCAGGAAACAGCAACATCAAAAAAGTTATCATGCAACACTCCACCATCAGCTCCCAGACTCGCCCCATTTCAACGTGCCCTGGCAACAGGGCATTCCCCCCCAAATTCAAAAATGCTCAATCACCCCATCCCCCAAACCCGGAAAACCACCTCACGAGGTGACCAGCTTCCGGGCCCATTTCATGCTGGAAGTCCCGGGAAGGGTGAGGACATCAAAACAGACTTAAAACAAAACCGAATACAACCATCACAACCCTAGGCAACTGGTTTTTGCCCTCACAGGGGACTGGGAGCGAAACGCCTCGCACGAGGAGATCGCTCTCATTTCCAAACAAGCACCAAACAACATATATTTTCGAGACGCACCAAGGCCCTTGAAAGGTATGGCAGAGGGCCTCAAATAAAAAATAACACAGCTACAACTCCCTCCACATTTCACCCCCCCCTTAGCAACTTGGAAACAGGACACCCTCCATCCTCTTGGTTTCACCAGGTCCCCCACATCTACAAGTTGAGCCCCAAGGGCAGTTCCCTTAAAATGAAACCTACCACCCCCAGCACCTACAGCAACTACATCTCATACGCAGACGCTTTCCCAAAAAAATATACACACCTTTCCCCAAGTAAAAAAAACATCATGAAAGAGCCCACAAATAGCCAAAACACGATCAACAAAACGAAAACAAATGGAAGTACAGACCAGCACAAACAAATTCACAGCTCCCCAAGGGCCCAGACGAAACCCACCTCCATACAAAAAAACACAACATCCCCATAGCAACCAAGGAAAATTCTGGGTTTTACATTCAGGAGAAACGGTATTCACACCACAAAACCCCGAGTAAAAAAAGCAACCCCACAGCTCTCAAGAAACCAAACGTTTATACTGCCAAAACCCACCAAACTAAAATCTTATCATAAGGGGTTCCCACCTATTAGATAATCCAAGCGGGCGAAAGAAAGAAAAAAAAAAAAAAAGGGCTCCTGCTCACCAAACTGGCCCCGGGGTAAAAATAAAAATAAAAAAAAACAAACCACATTTCCCCACACTGAAAAAAGAAAACAACACAAGGAGTTTCCCCCCCCTATTTTAACTCCCTTTTTTTTTAATTTCTGGGTAGTAGCTCCCCTTAGCCCCTCTTCCCCCAAAAAAATGGGATTCCCCCCCCCCCCCTTATTTCACAGACACCACACACACAACACCCACCACACACACACACAACACACACACACACACACACACACACACACCACAAAATTTTCATTCTTTCATGAAATATTTTATAATATATAATAGTATAAATATATATAAATATATATATATATATTGTATATATATAAAAAACAAATATATATATATAAATAATAAATTTTATATAATAATATATATAAAAAAATATAAATAAACACACACACAATAAAATTATATAATATAAAATAAAATATAATATTATATATATATATAAATAATATAATATTAAATAATTTTAATTAAATATATATATATATATATATATATATATATATATCATCATAAAGGGGGCTAACGCACGGGGGGCAGGGCCCGCATCGCCCTTTCGTTCCAGCCACGAGGACCCCTCAGGCGAGTTCCCCGGGCAGGCACAGGCCATCCAAATTTCCTGCGACAGGTCTCGTCGAGTGCCCAAGCCAGATCCCCTAGGCGCCCAAAGGTCCCCCCACCAGGGTTTCTCGCAGAGAACAACCTGAGGGCGGGTCCCCCATAGGGGACAGAGGTGGCAAATACCCTGATTTGGCGATCCTGGTTTAGAAGTAAAAAGGCCCCAATGCCAGTCCACGGTGTAACCCCCATTTTGGACACGTGGTCCTCCCAAAACTGTACCCATGATTGAAAGGGAACTTTTACAAAAGGCATCAAGGCGGACTCCAACGCACTGGATAGCGCCCGGGTTTCGTTCCATGAGCAAAAGGAATATAAGGGCCCTTTGAAGCACGCGCTGGTCTTTGCTAGGTCCCGACATTCCAAATGCTCTTTTTGATCGAGTTCGGCTCCTTTTGCCAGACCAATCCGTTACTGATTTCCCTGGCTGAAACCGAGAATGGCACGTCCCAAGGGATGAAAAAACTTTCTGGACTTCAACGTTCTGTCAAAAATGATGGACGACTGAACGGGTCCCAAAGGGCCCCCCAAAGTCCTGAATCTGGTCTTGGGTCCGGGAGACTCTGGGCCCAGGGGTTCCCCTCATTGCTAAATGCAAAGAGCCGACAAGGACCCCAAGGATCAGTAGGATGGCAACACATCGGCAAAGTAAAAGTTGAGCCCTTAATATTGCTGTGTTGTCCGCACTGATTTTGGCTAGAGCTCTCCCCCCTTACCCAGTCATAAAAGTGGAAAATGTGGGGAAAAGACACAGCCTTGCCTCCCCCCTGAATTAACAGGGAAGAAGTCGAATACCCCCACCACATTTTACACCCTTTTTCATACCAGATAGAGGCTTGTATGGGGCCAATAATCTGGTCGGAATTCCCTGAGCCTAGGATCCCCCAAGCGTTTTCCCGATGCAGAGTCAAACCCCTTTTCTTGAGGTCGTTTGTAGGCTGAAACAACCCACGCCCAAACTCACGATGGCTTTCCCACTTTTACTCGAAGCGCTAGATACGGTAAGTGGATTTGCCAGGAGAAAACCAGACTGCCCCGGTTTTGGGGCCCAGAGGGGGGTTGCGGACTTTTTCAAAGAATGGGGCGAGAACCTGCCGGGGTTGCTGAGCAGGGGTAATGCCACGGTAGTTGCTACACCCATCGACCCCCTTTCCCCTTCCAGGAGGGATGACCACGCCCTCAGCGGTCGGGGGGAATGGTCCCGGAGCAAATGGCATAGGATGTATGGGGCCCCCGAGCCATAGGTTCCCCCCCAGCCTTTAGCAGTTCGCGGGATATACTTTGCCGCAGCTTTCCCACTCTCAGTTTGGGGAAATCGCCAGCCAACCCCTTGTTAGGGTAGGAGGTTCTTCGTGATGGGGGGCCCGGGACAGGCATGGACACGTTGCACCCAAGCTAACTGTTGGGACAGTCCACCTGGTACAACTGTTAAAAATACTAGCCCAACGTTTTCGAAACCCCCAAAAGATTAAAATGATCCCTCCTCCGCTGATCGACGCGTCATCTGTGAGGAGGGCTTTGGGTTCAGTTTTTTCGGGCTTGGTAGGCAGGGCGAAGGTATTTCAAGAAAGGGGCCCTTTAACCCCCTCAGAAGATTCCCGATGAATTTTTTGTCCCTTTCAGCAGATTGAGCCCTAGCACCCTGGAACAACGCAAGCTTTATTCCATTAGCCGGCCTTTCGAAACGCTTTTTGTAGCCTCTAAGTCCCGGGAGATGGTATTCTGCCTTTTCCTTTGGGGACGCCAAAGGGGTTGAGCTGCTTTAAAGGTTACGCGCTTGAAGAACTCCCACAGGCAAAATGGGTCCCTCAGGTTGCGGGTTCCGGGGAATTAGTCAGAGATGCCATGGGGAACCCACGGGCACATCCCCCTCCTTAGTCTGTCCAAGTGAAAAACCCTTTTGGGTTTGGGCCCCTGGGGGGAGGGGGGTTTTGAAGTGGACCCGCAGGGAGCCCCAAGAGCCATGGGGCGGTGCCACAGAATCAGCACTCCGGAAACCCTAGTTTGGAGGATCCTCCCTCACTGCTAAAAGAATGTTTGAAGGGATTTTCTCTGGCAAGTCCCCAAAAACCGTATACTAGGCTTGGTAATTTTGGAAGCCCTCATGAGTTTGGTCGGGGTGCTGCAGCCTACACGACCCAAGAAGGGTTTTTACTCGGTGCATTAGGAATGGCCGATAGAAGCCCATATGGTAGAAAGTGCGTAAAGTGTGGGGGGGTATGTCAAATTCTTCCCTGTTAATTAGGGGGGTTTAGGAACTGTGTCCTTTACAACACTTTTTAAAAAGTAGGACTGGAAAAAGGGCAGAGACTAACCAAATCAGTGTGGAGCATACAGGCAATTTAAGGTCTCAGACTTGACTTTGCCGACGTGTTCACCTATTGATCCTTTGGGGTTCTTGTGGCGGTCTTTATGCATTTTGCAATGAGGGGGAGCCCTAGGCCCAGAGGTCCCCTGGACAAACCCAAATTCAGGAATTTTGGGGCCGTTAGGGGAAAAGTTTAGTGATCCCGCTTGCGGCGGGGGACGTGAAGTACAGAAAGTTTACATACCCTTGGTAGGTAGTCCATATTCTGGGGGTGTAGACCCGGAAGTCAGTAGACGGATGGTTGGAACAGGAGCCCTGAACCGACAAAAAGGGTTTGGAGATGGGACCCATGCAGAAGGGCCCAAAGGGGTTTCAAGGGCCCTTTACACTGCCCGTTTTGCTTTGGAAGCGAAACCGGGGGCTATCCAGTGCCTTGGGTCCGCCTTGATGCCTTTTTTAACAATCCCCTTGCCGGACAGGGGTACAGGGGCAGGACACGGTCCAAATGCAGTTACCGTGAACGGTATGGGATGTTACTTGTATAATCCGGGGTCGCCCAAAAAGCTATAGGCCACCTAGTGCTTCCATGGACGACCCTGCCCCTCAGGTTTTTTCTGCAGACAAAATGGGGGAGGAGACTGTGGAAAAAACCCCGGAGATCATGGTTTGGGGGAGTCGACGAGACCCGTCGGAGGAATTTGAGATGGGCCCGTGTGCTGCCTGGAGACTCGCCTCGGGGATCCTCGTGGCTGGAAGCGAAGGGGGATGCGGCCATGGCCCCCGTCGGCGTTAGCCCCCTTTATGAGAGATGAATATAGAGATCTTGCACACCCCTTAGGAATATACAAACAAACAGTTACCCACACGGTGTTCTCCCTATGCCCTGCACTAAAGGGCTGCAACTGCAAACAGTGGCCCCTACAGATCAACCCCCGCCCCCGTTCGCGTCCCCGGGGCAGCCATTCTTGACAGTGATCGTGAACCCCAAAAAAGGGCCCTATGATTCAGCGGCATTCTTTTTCCCTTTTTAGGGAAACAAGGTGACGACGCGCACCGAGGGTCCTCGACAGCCTCCTCAGAAATACATCGCCGAGCCACTTCCAGAACCACAAGAGTGAGAAAAACCCGGTGTTGTGGTTAGGTTCACTGAAATTTAAACAGTATTGACTCGACTATAGCGAAGTTTAGAAATTATTTTTTAAAAAGGAATAGGGAAGTTTTTTGGATATATATGAAAAATAAAACCCAAAATAGACAGAGGTAAATAGGGATGGGAAAGGGAAAAAGTAAATATTAAAGCAACGAAAAAGCAGTGCATTTTTTCTTAGGTGTGAAAAGTTTTCCAACAATAAACCCCAACGTTTTTAAGGGTAGGCGTAGGATGACAGGAAAATTAAAGCCCATTGAAAACAGGGCCCAAAATTTACTTTTTTTACAGTTTTTAAAAAACATCCTCGAAGGGAAATTAAAAAAAGAATTAGGAGTGGAATTTTTCCCAAAGAAAATTTTGGTTTTGCTTATTTTCTAGCGATAAAATTTTTTAAAACCAAGATTTTGTTGCATGTGGGTCAAATACATTATATAACCAAAGTAAACGGGGCAATTAATTGGGGGAAACCCGGGAAAACAGAGAAGGGGGAGGATGAACGCGAAAGGGAGAGGGAAAGCCGTAGAAGGAATTAAAATTTTAAGTGATAATTTTATAAATATAATAATAAAATAAAAATTTAAATATTATATATATATTATATATAAAATATATATATTATATATATAAAAATATATATATATATATTATATATAATATTATAAATAATATAATATTTTATATTAAAAATAATTATTAATAATATAAAATTTTTTAAAATATACTATATATATTTTAATTTATATTTTTTATATTTTATATTTTATATTATATATATATTTATATATATATATAATATTATAATAATATATATATATAAAAAAAATATAAATATATATAATAAATATATTAATTATATAAAATATAAATTTTATATATAAAAATATATATAAAAAATTTTATATATAATAAAAAAATTATAATATTAAAATTTAAAATAATTTTTTATTTTTTTGATATAAATTTTATATATTTATATATATTATATTTTAATTTTTATATACATATGTCCAAAAAACCATACATAGATACGCACGTGCACACACAAATACACACACACACACACACACGCAACAACACACACACAACAACAACACACACACACACACACACACACACAACAACACACATACACACAAAAACACACAAAATAAAAATATAAATATAGAAATAATATAAATTATAAAATTTAAAAGTTTTTTTTTATAAACATAAAACCCTATATGAAAATTAATAATAATATATAAAAATTATATATATAAAATATTAATATATTATATTATATATATTATATTTTTTTTTTTATGTATATGATATATATGTAAATATTTTTTTATATTTGTAATAATGAATAAATAAAAAATAAATGAATATTATATATAATAATTATATAAATAATATATTATATATAATATTATATATATGTTATATAATAATATATATAATATAAAAAATATATATAAATTATATTATATATATAATAATATAACACACACACACACACAAACACAAAAACCCACAATATTATAATAATATATATATAAATAATAATAATATATATATATATGTGAGTGGGTGTGGTTGGTGTGTTGGTGTGTGGTGGGGGTTGGTGGTTTTGTGGTTGTTGGTGGTGGGGTTTGGGGTTGTGTGGTTTGGGTGGGTTTTCCCAAACCTGTAAGTCCTCCTGATCAGGCAGTTGAAGTCATCCAAGCAGTTTTACCAAAGACAGCATTTTACAACCCCCCTTTTACAATTCATTTAAATGGGGAAAAAAACTGTTCCCATGACCTTTTTAGCATGCCGCCTTTGGGCTGAGTTTTTTTAATGGATCAAGGTCACATTGTGGGGGGTTTAGTGTTTTTAGGGCATTTTTTCAGCTCGAGCTTTTTAGCTTTATCTGACTATCACGGTATCGGAGTAAAGGTACTGCCCTATTTTTGGAAACGAGCTTATCTGCGCAAGGTAAATTGTGATATGAAATTACAACAGATCTTGAACACAGGGAAATATTATAGACCCGTTTATGTAGTGAGCAAAAAAGTTTTCCAATTTCATGTTCAATCACAATCTTTCAGACCATCCCCAAAGTAAACTAATAGGGTCAGAAGGGAAAATGCCCCAGTTAAAATTTTCGAAGTGTGGGGTTGTTATGTCAGAAAAAAGAATCTTCTCTTGAAAACAAAGACCCCAAAGGAAAAAGAGCTTTTTTTGGGGGGCAGTTTCTAGCAGCTGAGGCCCTGTGGATGTGGGGGCTGTTGGAGCCTTCCCTGATGGCCCAAGTCCTTACTCTGGAGGGGGGGAGTCTCTTCAAAAAAACTAAACTCACCAGAGGCAATTTACTATTTGGGGGATGGGGCCCGAACTGTAGTGGCAAGGGGTCAGTGTTGCAAGAAGTATTGGAATTTAATGGGTGATGGGCTTACTGACTGGTGAAAGACTGGGGACCCAAAGCTTGCCTTTGAAAAACTAATTTTTCCTTTTTAAATTACCCAAAACTCCTTTCAAATGTATACTTGTTTTACTGCTTGAATAGATTTTTGAGTTTCTTTGCAGTAATAAAAAGCATTTGGACCGAACAGTTGTATCTCCTGATGACCTGTTGAAAAAATTACACACTCTTTGGGCCCCGCCCCAAACCCCGACAGTGGGAGCACCACATAGGGGGGAAAAGATTACCATAAAGTGTACCTGCCCAATTTAGTGACGGGGAAAGGGCTAACGTTTTAAAGGGTTTGAAGAAATCGTGTAGATTGTTTCCCACCATCAACTTTCTTTAAAGCTTATACCACTACCTTAAATTTGTAAGTTCTTAACAGTTTCTTTAGAAGCCCCATCACTCTAAAAAAACTCTCAACTTATTTTTTGAGAAAAATGAGATTGAGCAAGAAAAGTCACAATTGCACATAGATGAGAATCCTTCAACTACTCACCCACCCCGCCACCATGGGGTACAACGAGGGAGGTGGAGCTTAATACACAACTCACAAAGTAGTGAGGAAAAATAGCAGTCACCACCATGCGATGGCGTCGTGGGACCAGCAGGAACTGGGTGGGCCGCTTGATCCTACCTATTTGACCCCCTGACTGGCCTGACGGGGCCCTTTAACAAGCCCTTTATCAACCGAATAGAGGGCCTAAAGAAGGTGTTGCTAGCTACAGGGGGGCATGTGCAGCATCCCCCAACCCCCAGGGCTTTGGGCCCTAGTAAAAGGATGCCCGCACAGAAAAAACAGGGGGAGTTCCCCTGGTCTAAGATGGAATGAGCCCGATTTTGGGTGCACCATTCCCTCTCTTGGCCTTTGGTGCACCCGGGGGCCCTTTTGTTCATTCCCCATAGTAATTCAAGTATGGGGAGTTTTTGTCTGGCCACCAGGGCGGGGACCTCAAGTCGGCCCCGTAAAAATGAAAGTTCTGTGGGGATTTCGCGATCCCGGTGTTTAAAAAGGCCTTTTCACCCAAATTTTGCTTTTCGCATCTGCTGGGTATGCAATACAGCACTATTTGGGGTGTTTTGGGCTGCGTCTTATCAGATCTTTTTACGGGGTCGGCGATCTCACTTACTGTAAAGGTCTGTGATTGCCGGAAAAGTTTAAGACAGAAATATATAAAAAATTAGAAGAGGGGGCAAGAAGGGGGAGAAGCCAATTTAAACCCCTATTTTTTATTTCCGTTTGGGAGAGTAGTGTGGAATAATTGTCTTACGCACCCCAATTTACATATCCATGAATTTTTTTGATCCCCTCTTCCCCACGTGAAAAGGATTTTTCGTGAATGGAGTTTGCTGCATCAGCACAGATGTAAGCACGTTTTGGGTACAATGAAGCGACATTTACATAAAAAAGCCCCAAACAGAAAGGGTGCAGGAGACACTAGAGGGGACAACAGGGGAAAATTCCTGTAGGACCCTCTTTTGGTCTCATGAAGAGGGGCCGGGCCCTGACTGACCAGGGGGCCCATGGTTTAAAACAAACTGATAATTTTTCCCCTATCAAATAGCCGAAGTTTGATAGATCACGAAGTGACGTTTCAGGGCGGAAGTTTAACTGAAAAGGGAAAACTGATGACCCTCCCGATGCTCAGATTGCCCCGTCTGGGTACTTTAGAAGGAGTGATTTACATTTAAAACCCAGCTTTTATTTCGGGAAAACTAAGAAGATGTCGAGAGGCCCAAAATTCCAGGTGGAATTACTGAGACCAACCCCCAGAGAGGGGTTTAGCCAAACATTTAGCCAAAAAGCGACCGGTTTTAGGGTTATGCCTGGCGGACCTGAGGGGGCCTCACAGGATGGGGGGGGGGGGGGGGTCCCCTGCAGGTAAGTAATTTTAAATTTAGTGACGAGGTGAAAATCTCTCCCCTGCTTTGAACCTGGAAGCTTCCATCTTCCCCCCTTTTCGCTACTTTTTTGAAAAGAGTAGCATGGGAAATGAAATTGTTTTTTTAAATTATTAATAATTTTATCCATAACACAAAAGGGACGGATGGATTTTTTTAAAGTTAAAGAAATTTTCTGAAGTCCAAGACAAAGTTATGAAGTCATTTTTTTTAAAGATAGACCTGGGGGCCCTTTTTCCCCAAGACCCTCCAGTTTTGGGATTTAGAATAAATTGTATAGCTACAGTAAAAAATACTGAGTAGGTTTGAAAATTGGTTTTTCCACATTTTCTGTCTTCACCATTATTTTATTTGGGAAAAGTAATTTTGAATACACAGTAAGGCCAGATCAGTAGATTAAACGTAAGCGTAGCGCCTTCGAGCAGTATTTGTTTGAAAAAAAAAAAAAGTTTTAGGGGGGGTTGTATGATATTAAACTTCTGTTTCGGTTTTTCTTAGTTTTTTATAGATTCGCGTTTATAGTTTTTTGACAGGACAAAGGGAAATTTAGATTGAGGTTTACAGATGTTTACAGTTAACCAAAATTTTCTCCGAATCAGTGTTTGTGATTAAAGGGGAATGGCCAGCGAAACCAAGCAATCTAGTACCACCCCACAAAACACAAACCCAACACACACACACCACACAACCACACCAACACACACACCAAAACCACAACCCACACGATTACGATAAAAATATATTATATAAATTATATATATTATATATATATATATATATTATAAATAAATATATAAAATTTTATATATAAAATATATATATATATATATATATTACATAACTTTTTAATATATATAATTTTATAAAAATTTAATTAATATATATATATATATATATTATTATTATTTTTTTATAGATATACAACATAAAAGAGGAATAATAAATGCCGCATTGATATCGATATAGACAAAATAGTACACAAATGTAATAATTAGTTATATTAAATATATATATATATAATTTATATATATATTATATAAAAAAATAAATATATAAAACATGATATTTGTATAACACAATATGGGACCCCCCCCACCCCACACCACCCCCCACACACAAAAACACCCCACATATAAATTTATTAGAATATTTAAAAGATAAATTATTAATAAAAAAAAACCCTATATAAACTTAAAAAACACCCCAACACAAACACACCACAACACACACACACCACACACAACACAAACACACACCCCACACACAAAACCCCACCAAAAATAATATATAATATATAAAATATAATATAATTGTATATTATATTTTAAAATATATAATAATATATAACAAAATTTTAATTTTAAATATATATTATATATATTATATATATATATAAATATATTAAATAATACATATATAGTATAAATATAATATTTAAATATTTTAAAATTATATTAAAATATATATAATAATACATAAAAATTTATATGTTATTTTAAAATATAAAATTTTATATATTTAATATTGTTATATATATATCTTTAATATAACATACATAAAAGATGGAAATAATGCAATGCCGTTTGGTAGATAACATACAAAAAGTACACAAAATTTACATAAATAAAAAATAATATATATAAAAAAATATAATAGATTATATATATTATTAATTATATATATAAACAATGGTATACCAAAATATAGGGATACAACACACACACACACCACACACACACAACACACACAACCCCCAAACACACACACACACACACACACCCACAAATATTAAATATAGAAAAATATTAATAAAAATAAATAACTATATAACTATATAAAACACACACACACACACAACACACAAATATTTTAATATATATATTATAAAAAATATATTAAGAAAGATAGAATTATATTAAATAAAATTTATATAAATATATATTATAAATTTACATTAAAATATGCATATATATATATATAATATTAATATATATATACAATAAAAATTTTTATAATTTTATATATAATAATATAATATATACAATATAGGTGTAAAATATAAAAATATTATACAATATAATATTAAAATATATATATAAATAATATAGTATATTAAAAATTATATTATATATATATATATAATAATTAGATATACACACACAGCATAATAAGATTATACATAAAGTTAAAATAAGCACATATATATAAATAAATATATATATAATTATTAATATATATAATTAATAAAATAATATATATATGGTAAGATATATAATAATATATAATAGTAATATAAAAATTTTAATATAAAAACACACACACACAAACAACACACACACACACCACACACACACACACACACCACCACCACCACAATTAATATATATATAAATATTATTTTATATATAATAATATTATAAAATATAAAATAATATAATATATAGATAATATTTTATATTTTAATATATAATATGTATATACACACCCCAACACACACATGCACGCGCCAACACACACACACACAACACACACACACACAACACACACACACTCACACACTCAAAAACCACACACACACACACCACCACAACACACACACCACACCTGCACGCAGCACCCCCGCCACGCAGAGCACACGCACATATAATTTTTTAAATCTGTAAATATATATATTATATATATATATTATATATTTTATATATATAATTATGTATATATATATGTATGATGTATTATTTTGGGTGTGGTGGTGGGTGTGTGTGGTTGTGTGGTGTTGTGGTGTGTGTGTGGTTGGTTGTTGGGTATGTTGTTGAACTACATAAATAAACATACAAACATATAATATATAAATATATATATATAATAATAATATTTTTAAAAATATATATATATATTAATATGTGTGTGTTTTGTGGGTGGGGGTTACATATAAATATATATAAAATAATTAATTTTAAATATATAATAATATTATATTTAAGTAACACAGCTCAAATACATAATTTATATATATAAAATTATATAATATATATTATAATATATATTATATGTTAATATGCCCTTATACACACACACAACACACACACACACACACACACACACACACACACACACACACACAACCACACACCACACACACACACACACACACCCCCCGGGCCGCGCACGACGCACCCCCGGGACACGCACACGCATATATTTAAATTAAAATAAAATATATATATAAAATCCCAATAATATATAATTAATATATTAAATAATATATTGTTAATAAAATTATTATATTAAATAATATTATGTATTTTGTATGTGTGTGTGTGGTGTGTTGTGTGGTTGTGTGGTTGGGTTTTGTGTGTCTGTGGTGTGGTGGTATTGTTACAACATACAAAATACATACATAAAAAATTTTATATTATAAAATATATTATTTTATATAATATATATATATATAATATATATATTTAATATGTGTTTGATTGTGTGTGGGGTGTTAATATAATATTATATATATATATTTTAAAATAATATAAAATTTTATTAAATATATAAAGTATACAATGCAAATACATACATATATAAATAATTTTTAAATTTTAAATATATAAATTTTTATATATAAAAAACATTTAAAACCACACACCACAACACACACAACCCCAACACACACACACACACACACACACACACACACACACACACACACACGCGCACGAGCACACGCACACCCATATATTAAATCTTAAATAAATTTATATATAAAATTAATATTAATATATAATATATAGTTATATAATATATAATAATATATTATATATATATATAATATAGGTGTGGGGGGTGGGGTTTTGGGGTGTGTGTGGGTGTGGTTGTGTGGGTGTGTGTGTGTGTACATAAATAATTATATATATATATATATATATATATATATTATATAATTTAATTAAAAATTTAAAAATATATATATATAATATAAAAATAGTATATATATACATAACATATTTAATAATTATAATAATATATATATAATATGTATTATATACATATAACATATAAATATATAATATATATATAATAAATATATATATATTTAAAAATTAAAAAATAATATATATATATAATATAATATAATTTAACTATATATTAAACATATAATATATATATTATATATAGCAGAATTACAACACACACACCACACAAAAACACAATTATATATATATTTTTACGCCCGACCCCCTGTCTTCTGCCAGCAAGCAAGGCAAGTAGGCAGACGGCGTGTTTTCACAGGGCGTAAAACACTGAACAGCTCCAAGAGGAAACCGAGCCACAGCGCCCCAGAACACCATGGGGTGAAACCCCAAGGGGGGAGGCGGGGCCGAAATAAACAAAAAATGACAGTCTTCTTTTTTTACAAATTTATTCCCCGTACATTTTTTTATAGGCCAATACGGGGGGAAACAGCATGTACACTGCACGATACAGCTTATAACAGGGCAAACAAAAGTTATCAGTCACAAGGGCACACACGGGGTTTCACGGGGGACAGCCCCCCAATGCGTCTCTTTTGGGCTTGTTCCCTCCGCCCCCCAATCAAGCAGTGCGTCATGTTTGCCAGATCCTTTCAGTTAACACAGCCCAGGTCACCTTTTCATGTTAAACATTTTTCGCCACAGAGACAAAAACCCATGGATAGCATATCCCCCCTATGTTGTTTTACATCCCTTAAACATGAAAAAACCCCCAAAATTTTTAAAAAAAAATTAGTCTCGGGAACAAAAAAAATTCTTTCAAACAAGTCACCATAAAAATATCATTTCTCAGAAACACAAAAATTTCACCCAGTGCGGTTTTTCGCCCCGCGGGGGGTCGCTCCAGAGGGGGGTGGGGCGGGGGTAGTTTGGCAGGGCCCCCAGGGGGATTTTCCCCCCAAGACCGGTCATGGCACTTTTGAGTCTTTTACATCACCTCACCGCCAAATGCTCGTCCTATCTCGGTCAGCGTTGCTAGTCCTCATCGCGTACTGGGGAAAGTCTTTTTTCACCAGGCCCAGGGTAGCTCCCGGGTCATGGGAAGCCACAGCCAAGTCCGAGAAGAGGCAACGGCCCCACACCAAACCCAAATCCCCGCTCCCCCCAGATCTTTGGACGCTCCACTTCCCAAAGTGCCCCCGCTTTCACCCCCTGGGACCCTTAGGTCCTTATTTGGGGAAGTAGACCAACACTGTAACTAAACCTCCCCTGGCCAACAAGGCTGCCCCAAACCCCTACGCCCTCAGCCAGCTGAAGGTTTGGTGGGGTCCCCGAGGCCCCTTTCCATGCATCACTTGACAGCGATACCGGATTTAGATCTGTCCCGGGGCAAGGGCAGTGTCAGCCCTAAAAACCTCTGCAAACCAACCCCTTTGGGAAACAAGGGCACATTCATCAGCACCCCCACCCGCTTTTTGTCCAAAACGACACACGCCCCTTTTTGGTCAGGGGAGTAAGGCCCCGCAAAAGGCTCGGATCGCCCCATACACAGGGAGCCGCTGCACCGTTGCCCACGCCAAAACGAGCCTCCACGGCCCTTAAGCTGACACAATGCCCCCTGAACCACACAGCTCTGTGGGGTCTGGAAGTGCAAAGGGGAACTATCAGGCCCCACTAGGGCTTCTCGGCCCAGTGTCCCTGTAGGCATTCCCACTATGAGCCCAAAGCATCATGCTGGTTTGATGGCAGTTACCCAAGTCGGGGCCCGGGGAACCAGGGGCGGGTTTTTGGGGCCCCTTTTCAGCCTGTCCCAGTTTTCCGCCCGTCCACTTCCTAGCCGGGGGTGACCATACCTGCCCCGTCCTCCAGCAGCTGGAAGGCTCAGAATGTCCGGGTTGAGAGGAGGTTCTCCCCTCCCCGACACCCACTAGCTGGCCCCTTCCCCACGCAGCCCAAAAAACCTTGGAAAAATGCTAGGGCCCCTTCCTAATAAAATTTTACTTTTGCCTTCCGGCCCCAGAGGCTGGGGGGCTGAGCAGCTGGCCCCCAGGCCACTGGTTTCCTTTTGGGAAAGGGCCCCGAACTCCCAAAGGGCCCTCGCCAGCGCCCCTGAGGTCCTAGGGTGCTGCTTTACGTAGATTTGAGCTGTGGCCTGCAAAACGCAAAAAAGAAACCGGGCCCGGACCCGATATCCTTCCGCAGCCGCGGGGACGGGGCCTCCTTACCCGCGCCTCCCATCCCGCGCCAGGGGACAGTGTCTCCCACGCTCCCCCGAGTCCGCTTTTTCAAGCACGCCCCCATATACCTGCCCGGGTTTTTGGGCCGAAACGGGTTTCAAA
Source organism: Penaeus monodon (assembly GCF_015228065.2). Classification (NCBI taxonomy): domain Eukaryota; kingdom Metazoa; phylum Arthropoda; class Malacostraca; order Decapoda; family Penaeidae; genus Penaeus; species Penaeus monodon. The sequence goes on along the minus strand of NW_023658733.1, from coordinate 3,331 downwards.
GCCTCCGCCCCGTGGTGTAAGAGGCCCGTTGGGAGCCCCAGGGCCCCAACACTTCCCCTGCGGGCCCCTTTTGCGCTGTTACCCGCTGCAGGGCTTTTTCTTCCGGCCCAGCCCGGGCAGATGCCAGCATTTCAAAATTTGGGCGACTATGCCTCCCAGGCACCTTCCCTTCGTACCAGCTGGGTTCGCTTTACAGAAAGTCGGAGGGGGAGGGGTGCGGGGTGGAGAAGGTGCGTGAAAAACACGCCCGGGGGGAGGAAGGGGGGGGGGAGTCAAAGAGGGGGTTGACCAGGTCGAGTTTGCCCCCCTATACCCCAAAGGGAGGTTCCGATGGGGCCCCATTCTCTGCACGACCACTGGGCCCCAACGACGCGCGAGGCCCGGGGGGTTTTCCCGCCACGGACCTAGGCAGACCCAGTAAATCGACACCTTTGGGATTGTTGCCAAACCTCGTCTGCCTTCCGTGCAACGTTACACCTCTGACCCCCCTTTCCCCCTTCACTTTCCCCCCTCAGGCCCGAACCTCGCCTTCAGAGTCTGCACTCCCCATCATTTACTCTTCCTGTTTCAGGCCTTGTTTGGTGTATGCGATTCCATTTACAGATGCAAGATTCTCGTAGCACCTCAACAAATTGGCGAAAGTTCCCCGCCCTTCCTTTCCCGATCCGACGAATGGTGCGCCCCGCTCGCGTGCACTCTGTGCCTGCTCTTCTGCCCCTTTTTGGCATTCCTTCCCATCAGCCCCCATGGGAGTGATAGTCCATCTGGTCGGTTCATCACTCGGCCCGTCATCAAGCCCCTCTCCCTCATGGCTGCCGCCATCCTTTGGACGACATGATAAACGGTGATCTCATGATCAAAATACACAGATCCCCCTTGACACCATTTGTTATGCCGACCCCTCGTCTCTCTGCCACCCCAACAAAGGGAGGCTAGGCAGACGGCGTTTCTTCACAGGGTCGTGAACACTGAACAGCTCCCAAAAGACCGAGCACCACAGCATCCCAGAACACCCCGAGGGGGGAAACGCCAGTGGGAGGCGGGGACGAAATAAAAACAAAATGACATTTTTTTTTTGTTTCACGATTATTTACCCGTACATTTTTTTAGGCACAAAACGGGGGAAAAAGCAGTCAACTGCACGATACAGCTTATAACGGGCAAAACAAAATTTATCAGGGCACAAGGCACACACGAGGTCTTTAAGGGCAGCAACCCAAATGGTCTCTCTTGGGTTCCTCCCCTCCCCCCTACAGCCAGTTGCGTCTGTTTTCCCAGGATCCTTTTATGTTTAAAACATGCCCAGGGCATCCTTTCAGTTAACAATGTTTGACAGAGACAAAGACCCACGCGTACAATTATAAAATTTTTATAATATATATTTATTATTATATTTATATATTATATATATATATATAAAATTTTATAATTTTATGATGCAATAAAAATACTAGGTAAAAGTAATTTTACAATATATTGTATATTATTAAGATATTTTAACTATTTCACATTACTAAAATGTGTTTTATATCAATGAAGTTATGTCCTTCTTTTTCCTGTCTGTCTGTCTGTCCTCTCTCCTCTCGCTATTAAACAACCCCCTGTTTTTAATACCCTTGATGGGAAGGGAGTCAGTGGGGGGCTGGGGGAAGAGATGGTGAAAAAGGGTTAGGTTTGGACGCAATGTTCAGAGGAAACGGTTTTATGGAGGGGATGAACCCTCAAACTAATTTTTAAAAAAAATTAAAACTGAAAATTGTTTAATACAAACCAAGATGTTTTAATGAAACAAATTTTGTGCCCTAAAACAGGAGTTTGCAGTATTGGAATTACTTTATTACATTTAAGTAAACAATTTAACAAAAACCAGCTAGGTTAATTTGGACAGCCAAAGCCACATTAGCCCCCCAGCCAGAAAATTTACCCTTTACTGAAATAGCGGGGCAAGCAAATGGAGATGCCAGCGTTAGATTAGCCCCGGGAGCAATTTTGGCCCCCAAAAAATTTAATGACTATGCAATTTACATCTGAAGGGATAAGTTATTCATTTCCCTTTCAAAAATTTCTTTTCGGTTATACTTTATCATAGCCTGTGAACAGGCCATTTTAAATTTTCCGAAGCTAAAAAAAGTCCCAAGATACTATGCTGATGGCAACGTGTTTATAAATTTAAAAACGCCCTAAAAGCCATGGATCAGGCGGTGGAAAAAGGGCATCATTCAGATCGTAGGTGGGTCTTGTCCCGTCTGGAAGACGGTTCCAAAGCAGCCCCTTGTTCAGTCGCCGACGAAAGCCATCCTCGTTTCAGATGACTAAAAAAGCAAGAATTTCATAGGCCCCAAGAAAATAGTCAGCATCTTTGGGGTTAAATTTCCTTTTTTCGACGGGCAATTTCGTTTTTAAAATTTCTATACATTTAAAGTATCTCACAAATAGGAATTCAAAAATAAACAAAATAGGCTGTATCGCAGCGTCTTATCGATTTTTTAAAATTCCTTTTTTCGCTAACTTTCAAAATTTTAAGTCAAATGCTCGTCAAAACGCTGCAAGGTAAAATGCTAAAAAACTTCTGTATTTTTTTTTCAAGTCTTCATTGGCATCAAGAGTTTTAAAAGTATTTATAATGGATTGGCCCATGTAACAGAATATTTCATTTCCCGTAGTTAGTTTATGGTTTTGATGGTAGTAATAGCAAACCATAGCTAAATTAGCACGGTACAAAAGCCCGTCATTTTTTTTTAAAAAAAATTTTAACACACACAACAGCACGCACGCATGCAGCACGCACGCGCAAAAACCCACCACACACACCACCACACACAACACCACACACAAACCCCACACACCACACACACCAGTCCAAACCTTCTAAGTAGTTTAAAAACACATATTTTGAAATACGATCTCAATATCTATTTATGTCCCCGTTTTTTTCATTTGCTTTTATGTCCTCAGAAGAGATAATTTTTAATAGTTTGTTTTGTTCTGCAGTAACAAACTTTTCAAAAATTTACAGAAGGAAATATTTTGTATTTATTATGCAAAAGAAATAAAAACCTTTTAGATGCAAAAAACGATTTTTATGCTACGGCCCTCATGCAACGCCCGGGGCAAACGGCGGTTTTTTGAGGGTTGGAAAAAGCGCAGGAAATTTGCAAACTACCTGTTGTATAGGAGGTGGTACGAGGCCTAAGAAACATCTTTCACCAACTTTAACCTGCCTGGGCAGTGGCTGCGAGAAGAGGGCAGCAACCCGAAACCAAAAAAAAACCTTTTTAAGGAAAAGAAATTTAAAGGAAGAAGGGGCGGGGGAATAAATTTTTTAAGGGGG
>NW_023658732.1:0-23137 GCF_015228065.2 Penaeus monodon | reverse complement strand
AAAGGGGGCCTTAAAACCATTTTTAAAGAAGGCCGCGTTTTTTTTTCCCCCCGGGTGCAAAAAAAGGCCGGCCCCAAAAGCGCCGGGGGGGGGGGGGGAAAAGCCCCGGGGGGGCCCCGCCCCCCGGGGGGGGGGAGCCCAACCCCCCCCCCCCTAGACCACACCCCCCGCTCCCGTCCCGGGCGTACCTGTACATTTATCCGGGGTCAGTTAACTCCCCCAATATGAGATGAAAAGGCCTTTATGACCCCTTTTTTGGATATAGAGAGTAATTGCAGAAAAAGTGGTTTTCTCCGGCAGTGGGGCACGGTAAGCGGGGGGAAGGGCAACAGGTTCCCCGGGTTCCCCCGTAGTCGCCAACGGTGTCGAGCAGCAAGCGGTTACTCGGGAGTGTAAAGAGCTTGATTAAAAGGACATTTTCAGCGCAGGGTCACATGGATGCTTTTTATTGATAATGTTACTTCAAAATTAAATTTTGAAAACGGTAGAGGAAAAAAAACGATCTTTTAAGGGGGAATTCCAGCAACAGTTTCAGGGGATAGGGAGTTCAGGGGAGGACCTGCCATTGTAGGGGTTCACCTCGTGGTCGTTTCACTTGAAAATTAACTAGCACGAAGGAAATTAATGTAAGAAATTGTCATGACAGGGGCGCCGGCAATGGGGTCCAGCGGCTCCTGTAGGCCCAAATCGTGCATCTTTTGTCGCAGGGGCCCTTTAAAAGGGGTTTAGTTTTTACCTTGTGGTCTTTTGTGCAGCGTGGTTTTTGGTTTTATTTTTAACATGGGGGTTGGTTGGACATTCCTTACCCCTAGTTGGTTGCAGAGGAAAGGGAAATTTTGTCCCTTGCCACAACCTCATGAACAGACAAAAGACCCGTGAATAGGCCCTGTAAGCGCTGGCAATTAGGTTTTTGCGACCTGCCAACTGCCCGGGAAGGGGAAAAAACGCGATCTAGCGCTCGGAAACGGTTCCATGATTTATTTGCGAGGAAGAAAAAGCATCAGTGTTCGACTTTCCAGACACACTCGTAGAGCGGTTTTGTCAATTTTGGCGGGGGGAGCCCCGGGGGCATTCCCCATTTGTAATGGGTAAAAAAGGGTGCCTCGGGGGGGGAGGTGGAAAGAGAAAGCGGGCCCGTGGCAGGGCTTTTGGTATCGCAGTGTGTAGATCCCGCTTCCCGTTGCCGCCGCCGCCGTCTCCCACCACCACCCGCTGCTGCACTTCCGTCGGCGGGGGTCTCCCCCCCTGGACGCCCCTCCGCGGTCACATTTTTGTGAAAATGTGGGATTCCAGTTCTACAGTCCAAGTGGCAGGAAGGGCCCCAGATGAATGGTCCTCGCTGCTCTCTTCTTCCCCCTTCCCCCTCTCGAGACGCTTGGGTGGCAAAGGGCCCCCCTAATGGATGCAAAGTTTTGTCCTCCGTTTTTGTGCAGTGTGATCGAAATAGATTCAGTGTTAATTTTATAGATTTGATTTGCCGTTTTGACTTGGTGAGGTTTGAGGGATGCATTTCGAAACCCTTTTCTCGTGGGGTCATTTTCTCAATCAAGGTTCTTCTTTTAATTTATATTAGAAAATTTTGTTGCTAAGTCCCAGCATTTTTTTTACTTGCATTTCTTTAACCCTGTACATGAAGTGAGGAGGCAGATTTGTTGTCCCTAGGAGGTACAGGCTTTTTTTTCAATTCCCCAGAGCCCACCCTTTTTTTTGCGATTTTGATCATTTTTATCAAACAAAAACCCGAAAGGGGTTTACGCATTTCTCATGTATATCTTTGGCCATGTTGTAAGCAAGAGGCAATCATCCATGAGGGGCGGTATCCCCCACGATGTCCATTGTGAGAACTTTTTCAGCCAAAAATCTGGGAAGAAGTAAGATGATCACCGGCCCTGTGGGTAGAAAAAATCCGGTTTTTGTCTCTCTTGGCGTGAGTTGACGCCGGACGCTCATAACGAGACGGGAAGAGGAGGCTGGAAGACGGGGCGATCTTGCTTTCCGCACGGGGATGACGTTGGGGTCCCCTGCGCAGTCGGCAGGGTGGCTTTTTGGGCCCGGAGATCTTTTATTGATTTGGCGCCCTCGGCTGCCCGAGGGACGCCCATCTGGGGCCAGAAGGGGGCCCTTTAAGTTGTTGGGAAAAAACTTAAAAAGGGAAAAGGAAAGGATCCCTTTGAAAAATATTTTTTGGTCATTATTGCAGAAGTGCAAACAATTTTCAAAACGTATTGTAAGAGCCCTGTTTTTTAGAACGACACCCCGCCGAAATGAAGAAAAAAATAAAACTTTGTTAAACGTTTCCCGGGAATTTAGAAAAATAGCTTTTTTCACACCCATCCCGACTGTGTCCCAACGGAAGACTTTAGGGCCCCGCCGAGTTGGGAAGGCAATAGAGCAACATGTGGCGCCAAAGGGGTTGGGGGGAGAGGGGCGAGCCCCAGATCAGTCTCGAATCCCCCGCCTCTTTCCTTTACCTACGTTCTCTCTCCTTTTTTTTACCTTTTTTGTGTCTTTTTTCATATTTCCTTTTTTTTTTTTATCGGTCTTGAGATAACCCCCGGGGTTTCCGACGAGATTTGGGGAATGAAAGCCACAGAAGGGGCGCGGGGAGTGCTGAAGACAAGGCCCCCGGAAGTGCAGCGAGGGGGTAGGAGGGGCCCCGGCGTGCGCTGAAGGGGTTTTTTAATTTCCGGCGACGGGTAGGGCACCACATTTAAAACCAAAACATCAAGACCCTTTCCCTCCCCATCGACTACCTTGCAACCAACGGGGAGGGGCGAAGGGGGGGAAAGGGGAAGTCGGAGTGCGCAACCCCGCGGGACCCCCTTTCTTGGAACGGGCGGGTTTGGTTAAAGACCATAAAGGCATTCGCGGCACAAATATTAGTGGGGGCGCACGGGTAGGGTTTGCGTGAGCATGGAAATTTCATTGGGGGCGTTTTTCAAAAAAACGCTTCGAGAAATTTTTATATATTTTTGTATTTTTGGCCCTTAATGTCAGGTTTATTTTCATTAGGGGCCATCGATGCGAAGTATTGTAATATTTTTGAGTAGTATCTTGAAGGGGCTTTTGTTGGGAAAAAATATATCGATCGCACTGTAGCGCAGGCCAGACTGGGGTCTTGTTTTTATTGTTAAAATTTATTATATTTTTCTGTCCGTAGAAACAAGTTTGTGGTGTGAGGGAGAGATTGAGGTAGTGTTGGTAGTGGTGTAGGGCATTTTTTGAGGTGGGGTGTTGGGGGAATAGTGCGCCTGGTGTCCTGATATCGATCAGCACACGGTCGCCTGGTCCCCAGGGGGGTTGGGGGTTTACCGCACTCAGCTTACCTTTTATCACATTGAAAAAATGATCATGCCCTGGCGGCACGACGTGGAGGTTTTTCCCGCAAGCCAAGGCATCGCAGCGCTTTGTGGAGGGAGGGGGGGGGAGGGAGGAGGGGAGGGGCGGACCCCGCGTGCGCCAGTAGGCCATGGGGATCCCGCTCACACTCCCTCTCTACGAAGAGTGATATCCCAGAGTGAAGGGTGAAGATTTTTTTTCCTCGTTTGAAAAAAAGTATCGCCCATAACGGACGCTCCCCCGGATTACCCCTAACATCTTAAAGGTGTTTTCTCTTTAAAAAACTCCCCCAACCTTTGTCAGTTTTTTAAATTTACAAAAAATTATATTTTTGATAAAGCTGGATGTGCTGCCGGGGTGAAAAGCACATGCAAAACCCCGCGCTTCCCTTTTAGGAATAGATAGTGGTTTGTAAACAGGCAGAAGTCATTTTCTAAAAATTATTTTTTTAGATTGTTTTATTAATTTTTTTCTTCAGCATAATAACAAGCACGGAAGCATCTTATTGCCCCGTTTTTTGCCGTTTTTTGCAGTTTCTTTCCGAGGTTCCATGAGTGACGTGCGTTGCGACTGCAAGGGGGAAAAAGTCGACTGAAAGTTTTTTTCCCAAAAAATTCTTTTCTTTTTTTCCGAAAATTTTTTAAAAAGCCCTTTGGCTTTAATTTTGCGGGAAAAAAATAAGGCTACATTACACTAGTGGTGGGGCGGTTGGACTCAGACGCCAGAATAACAAAATAGACCCCGATGGGGAAGAGCCCCCGACGTCAGCGGGCATTTTATTTCGACTTTTTGAAATGGGGGGACCATAAATGTCCCCTGTCGCGACCAGGGGCTTCGTGGTCTTCCAAAAGGGGCGAGTTTGTTGGATTTACGGTTCCTTTTTGGAACTCCCCCCTCCGCTCCCCTCGCCAGGAGGGGGGCGGAGGGGAAAGTCGTGCCACTCACAGCTCCGCCGCTCGGTTCTCTCTCGTTCTCTCCTCTCTCCTTTTCGTTTCTCTCCCCCCCTCGTTCTCTCTCTTCTCCCTCCCTTTCTTCTCTCTCTCTCTCTCCTCTCTCTCTCCCTCTCTCTCTCTCTCCCCTTTTCCTCTTTTCCTCTCTCTCTCTTTCTTCCCCCTCCTCCCCCTCTCTCCCCCCCCTCCCCCCCCCCTTTTCCTTTCTCTTCCTCTTTTCCCCACAGCACGCACGCACGCAACCGCACAACCACACACACACACGCACACGCACAGCAAGCAAGCCCGCCACCCACACATACTTTTGGCCCCTTCTCCCAGTAAGTGGGTGGATGTAATGTTTCCCCATTTTGTAAGGCAGGAGTGGCGTGGACAAGGAGAGGAGGGTTTTTTTTTCCCTTACAAAAAAAGGGTAGTAGTATAGTGTTCTCGCTTCCCCGTTTCTTGTTCTTCTCACGTGTTTGAAAGCGAGGTGCTTCTCACTCCAGACGTCTTTTATTTTGCATCACTTTTTTTGGATGGTATTTCGATCCCTGTTTCTTTCCTCTTATTGAAATGCAGGAAACAGATCGAGGAGATGGGCCCAAAGGGAAAATTCTAGACCAAAAATTTGTTGAGGGCCAGAATTGGGGAGGTCTGGCGTGTGCGGCTCTTTCTGCCGCATGGGTTTAAAAAAACTTAAAAAACGGAATTTAATCCCGTTTCACCCTCTTCAATTTTTCCCCAATTTAAAAGTTTACAAACAGCTTTGGTATTATTTGAAAATATGATTATTACTCAAAAGAATTAAGCGAATGAAAAGAAGGGAAAGGGTTTTGCTACGGGGAAATTTTTGTCCTTTCTTGACTTTTCCAATATCCCACTCCATGAAAGGAGAGGAAAGATGAGTACCTCTCAGCAATTTCTTCTTTTTTTGTTCTGTTTTCCTGATAACCCCCGAGGCCAACCCCTGACCCGAATCGCTTTGATTCTTTTTGGGGATGTTTCCCTTTAGCTGTAGCACTTTTTTCATTTTTTTAGGAAATTATTTTTTAAAAATGGTTGTCATGAATATCTGCATGGAGGGATTGTAAAAGTCACCCAAACTATCGCTTTACCTGCCCCAATTTCCGTCTAAATAACAAGATAGAATAAGGTTTTGTATACGAAGCCCCAAGAGAAGCATGTGATCTTTTTTTTCTCAATAAGCATTTTAAAAAAGTCGCCATGTTTTGTTTCTTTGATTACCTTACATAGCATTTCTTACCAGAGTAAGAGTACGCTGGTGAAGATCACATACTTCATGAATTTTTTTTTTTTTCAGAAGGGAAAGGGTTTTTTGACCAAGATTATTGCATTTTTATCAATTTAAAAATAAAAATTTTCCAGAGTTCTTCAAACTATTGTAAGAAACAGTTACCCGGGGAATTGATTATATGACAGAAAAATTATATAAATGAAGGGTAGAAACCTGTGGTGAATTTTTTACTTTATTTTGAATGTTACTTGATGAGAATTTTTTCCAGTTAGATACTTTTAAAATAATTGAAGTAGTTCTCTCTAAACTATTTGGTTTTGTTTTTTAGTATAATGGCGAAAATGTCAAAATTTTTTTATAGAACTTAACAAGTAAAATAACACAAACTTGTCAGAGCCACATCAGTAAAAATTTTTTTTTTAGAAAAGCAAGTGGCAGAGATCGCAGACACCGCCAAGTCTAGCAAGGCAGTCCCCTCCACTGACCTTCCCCTTTATCCCTTTCCCTGAACTTTCCCTCCCAACCTTTCCCCCAAATTCCTTTTTTCCTTTTATTCTTTTCCCCTCAAACTCCCCCTTTTCCCCCTTGCTTTCCTAATCACCTCTTGACATGATCTGTCAGGGGTTTAAAAAAAAGAAAGGTTTTGGGATTTTTTATTAGTATAAATTTTAATGAATTTTATTGGGGGGAGACATGAAAAAAAAATTTTTTTAAATAGGGGGAAAAAATTATTTTTTTTATTTTTAATTTATTTTTTGTTTAAATTATTTTAAAAATATATAATATATATTTTAAAATAATTATAGAATTAAAAATTTATTATATATATTTAATATATAAAATTGAAAAATAATTATAGATATATATATAAAATTTAAAAATTAAATTTATATATATTTTTAGTATAATTTTATAATATAATATGTATAATATATATATTATACAAAATTAATGAATAATATATTTTTTTATATGTTAAAAATTAATATATTAATAAAATATATTATATATATTTTATAAAATATATATATATATAAATTTTTTAAATATTATATATATATATAGAAATATATATATGTAAGTTATATATATATTTTTATTTATAGTTTTTAATGTTAATTATATTATATTATAATTTTTAAAAAATGGATTATATATTTTAAAATTATGATATAAAATTTATAGTTTATAGTTATTATTACTAATTATATATGGATATTATATATATATAAAATTTTGTTTTATATTATGGGTAATATATATTTAATAATTAAAAAATTATATAATATTATATATAAAATTATATATATATTATAATGTTATATTATTACATAATTTATATAAAAAAATGAATATAATATTATATATATATATAAAATATATATAGTTTTTATAATATTATATATATAAAAATTTATATATTTATTTTTAATATTTTTATATGTTTTTATATATAAGTAAATTTTATATTTTATATATTTTAAAAGGTTTTATATATATATTATATATTATATATATATATGTATATAAAATTGTATATATTTTTGAAATTTTTAATATATGATTATTATATGTATATATATATGTATATTATTGTAATATAATATTATATATAAAATATATGATATATATATGTAATATTAATGGTTTATAAAAATATATATTATGTAAAATATATGATATATAAATGTTATATATAGTTAATATAGTATATATATAAGTATATATTATAGTATAAAAATATTATATTTTTATTTTTGTATATATTTTTTATGTATTAAAAATTTATATGTAAAATATTGTATATATAATATATTATTATTTAGTATTATATATTGTAATAATGTTATATATAATGTTTTAATTATATGTAAAATAATGTATATTATATTAATATATATTTTTTTTGTAATAGTTTTTAATATATATGTATAAAAATATTATATTATATGTATATATATGTTATAATATATTATTTTATATGATATAAAAATTTATGTATATTATTATATGATATGTAATATATTTTTGTATTATTTATATGTATTTATGTATATTATATTATGTATATATATATGTATATTATTAATTGTATATATATTTTGTATATATTATATGTATATTTTTAATTATATATATTTTTATATGTTTATATATAGTATATATATGTTATTTTGTTTTTTATATGTATAATATATGTTATAAGTATATAATAGTATATTAGTATATATAGAATATATAGGTATATATATATTATAATATGAAAAATTTTTAATTTTGTATATATATGTAAATATATTAAAAATGATATATTTGGATTATATAATGTAAGGATATTTTTTATTTTATAATATTTTTGTATATTAATTTTAAAATTATAATGTTTTTAAAAATTTTTAAAATTATATGATATATATATGTATATGTATATTTTTATGTAATTTTAAAGTATATTAATAATGTATATATATTATATGTATATAAAAATGTATATTATATATGTAATTTGTATTATATATGTATATATATTAATTTTTGTATTTATAGATTGATATTAATGAATTTAATGTTTAGATATATGTAATTTGATATATTTATATAATATGTTATATGTTTTATTATTTTTATATATAAAATTTTTTGTTTAGTATATTATGGTAAAATGTATTATGTAATAGTTATATATAGTATTAATGTGTATATTATGTTATTTTTTATATATATTTTATATTTTATATTATTTTAATATATATATATATATATTATGGGGCCGCGGGGGCCCCGAAGGTTAGAGCGCGAATCAAGCTGTCACGACGGCAGTCGATTCGAGGGTTCGAGTACCGGCCGGCGCAAGGAATTTCCCCTCGAATGCCCCTACCCATGGGGGGTCAAGCCAGCTCAAATCAGTGCCGGGTAAATAAGATGGGTGACCGATAAAAACCGGGGGAAGGCAATGGAAACCAACCCCTCTAAATACAAGAAAAAATCATGGGAAACCCATGATCGTAAGGCCCCGGGGCCGAGCATCGGCCAAAAACTTCACGACGGCAATTGAATTCGGGGTTCAAGTCCCCGAGCCGCGTGTTCCCTTGGGCAAGGAAACTTTCACCTTGATGCCTACCTAGCCACTGGGGGGCCCAAACCAGCCAAAATCAGTGTGGTCCCAAACCCGGATAAATAGAGAGAAGATTACCCAAGAGGGGAGCCGGGACTTCCGTGGAAAGGAACGGGGACCCCACCCAAGTACTCACCCAAGAGCATACAACATGAAAAAATACAATAAGTACAGCTGGACCACGGGGGTCAGACAGAACCTACCGTTAAAAAAAAAGATATATAAATGTATAAAAAATATTATATAATATATAATAATAATTATATATATATGTTATATAATTTTAAATTTTTTGGATAATAAATGTAATAATTGTAATTATATGTATTATATATTTTTTTTAAAATTTTAAGTTATGTTAATATATTTAATTAAAGATATGTAAATTAATATTAATTATATATATGTAATGTAATATATATGTTATGAAATAAGATATGTATTTAAATATGTAATATTGTATAGTATATATATTATTTATTAATATATTAAAATATATATTTTTAGGATATATATATGTATATATTAGTAAATATAAGTTGTATATAAAATATGATATAATATGATATTAAATAATTTATGTATATTTTATAGTATATATATATGTAATGTATATAATGTATATATATAGTATAGAATTTTAAGTATATGTATATATATTGATATAAATGTATATAATGTAATATATATAGTTATATAGAATTTTATATTATTATGTATATAATAAATGTTAATATGTATGAATAAAATAGTAATTTAAAATATGTATATGATATATATATTTTTTTATAAAGTTTTTGTTTTATATATGTTTTAAAAATTAATTATTGTATAATATAGTATATTATATATAAATATATTATATATTAATTTTTTAAAATATAAATAATATATATTGTGTGGGTGGTGGTGTGGTGTGTGTGTAACACACACAACACACCCCCACACAAATATATTTTTAAAACACAATTAATTTTTTAAAAACACACACATTAGATAATATATACACCAAATATAATTTAACACACACACACACACCACACACACCACACACCACAACAAAATATAATATATATATATATATATTATAATAATATATATATAAATTGTATATATATATGTATTTATGTAAGTATATGTAATATATATTATATGTTAAAGTAAAAATATATTATCAAACAATACATATAAAAATTTTAAATTATATATATAATTAATATTATATATATATTATATATATATGTAATGATATGTATATATTAGTAATGTATTAGTTATGTATATTTTATTATGTATATTTTATAATGTTATTTTTTTATAATGTAATATAAAGATATGTATATATATATAAGTATATATATAGTATATGTTTATAATTATGATATAATATGTATTTATATATTAATGTATATGTATATTTAATATATATATGTATATGTATTAATTTTTTTATATGTATTTAAAATTTTTGTATATGTATATATATATATGTATAAATTGTTAAAATATTATATATATATATTATATAATATATATATGTAATATTATAATATGAAAATTTAAATATTATATAAATTATAATATTTTTAATTAATATATGTAATAATATGAATTTATTTTTTAATATATTATAATTTTATATTATTTATTTTTGTATATATATTGTTTTAGAATGTTATTATATGGTATATATTATATGTATTTATATCATGTTTTTAATTATATGTATATTTATTATAAAAATTTTATATTATAAAAAATTTATTGTTATTATATGTATATATATTTTTTGTATTTTCTATTATATTTTAATAGTTATAAAATGTTAAATTATATATATAGTTATTTTAAAATATGTATATATATATGTTTATATATATTTAATATTTATAAAAATTTTATATTAAATGTATTAATATGTATTATTATTATATATTTTAAATATTAATGTATAAAATTTTATATTATATTTATTATATGGTATATTATTGATATTATATATTTTTAATATTATTGAAATTAAATAATATTTTTATATATTATGTTATATTTTGTATATAAATATATGTTTATAAGTATATATATATTTTATATAATGGAAAATATTATTAATTATTATTAAAAATATATGTATATTTTATGTTTATATATGATATATAAGATTATATATATATTTGAAAAATATTATAAAATTTGTTATTATATTATATGTATATATATTAGAAATATATTATATTATTTAATATGTTTTTATATATGTATATTTTATATAAATTTATTATAATGTATAATATTATATATATGTATATATAATATGTATTATTTTGTATATATAGTATATGATTTTAATTTTTATTTTTGTTATATATATATTTTAAAAAATTAATATCTATGTAAGTAATATCAATGTTAAATTTTATATTATGTATTTATATGATTTATATAATGTATTTATTATATTTTATTGTAATATTTTTTATATGTAATTTTTAATATAATATGTATATTGTTATTGTATAATTTTTATATTTATATTTATATATATGTATTTTAAAGAATTTTTTTATATGTATAGATTATATGTATATATTATGTAAATATTTTGTTATATTTTATATGTATTATAATGTATATATATTAAAGTATATTAAAAATTTATTTTTAATTTATAATAATTTTATTTTTATATATATGTATATTATGTAATATTTTTAATTGTAATATTATATTTAATATTTTGTTTTTGAAATAGTATATTTAATATATAATTTTATATTTTTATGTATATTATAAAATTTTATTTATATTAAAATTTTTAATTATATTAATTATAGTAAAATATATTTATATATATTTTAAATTTAATATTTTATAGATTTAATAATACAATTAGATATATGTTATTTATATAATATGTATTTTTATATGTAAAATTATATGATATTATATGTATATTTTATATTTTGTTATTTTTAATTATTTATTATTATTTATATATAATATATGTATATATAATGTATAAATAATTATTTTTATTTTATGAAATTATATAATATTTTTTGTATTTATATTTATATTTTATTTAAAATTTTATATATATGTTTTATATTTTATATTTAATTAGTTATTTTTTTATATTTATATTATGTATATTTTTTAATATATATGTTATATTTGTATATTTATATGAATTTATATATTATGTTTAATTTTTTTTTATTTATTTTTTTATATATATTTTAATTATATTAAAATATTATATTTTATTTTTCCCGGTCCCAAGGGTTAACGTAATAAATGTAACGGATCGTTCATTTGATTCCCCCCAAGGAATTTATCAATGGTACAATTTAAGACAAAACCCCGTCTAAAAAAAGGGGGGTTATGAAAAAAAGGGGGAAGGGCAAGGGAAAAAGTCTAATTCAAGAAAAAAATCTTTGAACCCATATTGTAACCCCCACTGGTTAAAAATTAACCTTGAATTCGGGGTTAACCCCGAGCCCTGTTTGGGGCAAAAATTTATTATGTTTATAGATTAAACCGTAATTTCCCCAAAAAAATAAAAAGGTACTAAATAGACTCACTCCTAAAAGGAAAGGGGGATAATACTACCCAAGACTAAAATAAAAACTCTAAAAAAAATTTTTTTTAAGCCCAGGGGGGTAACATGAATCCCGTTAAAAAAGTATTATATGTATATTAAATATTATTAATAAAGTTTAATTTTTATTATATATTTTTATTTTTTTTTAAATTTTTTTTGGTTTTTAATAAATTTTAATAATTTTTTAATTTTATTATATTGTATATTATAGTATTAAAGTTAAAAATAATGTTATATAAGTATTAAAAATTTTTAATTATATTTTATATGTTATAATTTAGGGAAAATATGATTTATTATATGAAAATATATTATGTATATATATATATTTTATATATATTGTATATTTTTATATATATTATTTTAATTATGTTATTATTAGTTGATATAAATATGTATATAATAGGGTTTATATATATTATGTATTTTATTATGTAATATTATGATGTTTTAAAATATATTATGTAAGATATTTTTGTTTTGTATATTATATTAATATTTTATATATATTATTTATATATTTTATATAAATTTATATATGAAATAAATAAAAATTATAATAAAATTATAATTAATAATATTATTTATATAGATAATATAGTTTTTAAAAATTATATTAAATTTTTATATATATTTTATAAATAGTATATATATAAATATATATTATATGAATATATTAATATAATATAATTAAATAATATATTTTTTTTTTTTTTGTATAACAAAAACCAACAAAAATAATATTTATATACCAATATTTTTATAATCACAAATTAATAATATAAAACCCCAAAATATAATTTAAAACCAAAAAAAAAACAAAAAAACAAATAAAATCATATTATAATATATAATAAATAATATTAATATATAATATATATTTTTTTATTAATATATTAATAAATTTTAAAATTTTTTAATAAATATTACCCATAACAAAATATAATTTTATTAATCTATATAAATAATATAATATTATATTTTAAAATTATATATATATTAATAAATTTTAATATATATTTTATTTAATAAAATTATTAATATATTTTAAATTTCTATAAAATATATTATATAAAAAATTTTTTTTATATTATATATTATATATATTTATATATATTTATATTTTATATTATTTTTTATATTATATATTTTTAAAAATTATAATTATAATATATATTATATTTTTAAATTTAATTTATTAGGTTTTTTATATTTAATTAAAAACATTTTATATAAATTTTTTTATTTCTTATTATTTTAATTTTATAATATTATATATTTTTATATATTATTTTTTTATATTTTATTATATATTTTAATATAGTATATTATATTATATAGTAATAATTTTAATGAAATTATATTTTTTAATTTATAAATATAATAAATATATAAATTTTTAAAATTTTTATTTAATTATTTTTTTTTTTTTTGGGGTGTTTTTTGTTGTGTGTTGTGTGTGTGTGTGTTGTGTGTGTGTCAGTCTACTGATGGGGGTTTCTGTTACTTGAAACCCCAAAGGAAGAGTTTTTGAAATGTATGTTTTTTTAAAAAAGGGGGTTTTTTTTCTATAAGAATGTCATGTTTTTCCTTGTTTTTTTTGTTGGTTTTCCCGGGTCTTTCAAATTTACTTGTAACATTGTTAATATCTAAACCTTTCAACAGAATGAAGCAAAAATGGGAAGCGCAGTAATGGTCAACCTGGCACCAGCACCCCCAAAAGGAACGCCAAAGCGACTCCATGTCTCAAATATTCCATTTAGATTTTTGAGACCCCGACCTCAAAATATGTTGGCAAGTATTTGGGTTTTTAGTTTTTTTTGTAGGTTTGGGATGCATTATTTTGCTATATAATTTTTTGTTGTTTAAATTTTAATGATATTATGGAATTGTTGGGGTTTTTAAAATATTTTTTTAAATGCTACGTGAGTGTGATTGATTTTAAACCACTGTATTTTTTTTAGAAAAATTTTGGGACATCCTTTTAGTGGAATCATCTTTAATGAGCGGGATCAAAGGTAAGTTGCCCTTGAGGTTTGGGGAAATTTTGGTTAGCTTTTTTTTTACATTTTGTTTTGCATAGTTCTGAATGGTCAAGATTTTTTAATAATAAATTTTAAACCAAATCCTTTCAGGACCAAAAGCATCTTTGTCAAGAAATTTTATTGCCCTTTGGGTTTTTTTTTTTTTCTCACCCCTTTTTTTGTTTTGGATTAGCAAGGTTGACTCCATATAAAAAAAGTTTTATTGATTCCCAGTAAATTGGCAGCGCAGAACTAAGCCAGTACTAAGTTATTTTTTATACCGAAGTATTCTATTCCCAAAATTTTAAAAACTTTTTCAGGGGTTTTGGTTTTCGTGACATTCTTTGCCCTTTACCGAAGTGCCAGAGACCCCTAAAGCCAGCGTAGAAGGTCGAAGATAGAGGGAACCTAAAGAAAAGGAAAAAAATTGTCTTCCCTTGACTTTATGCTACTATCATTTTTTTTTCATTAAATTTTTTTTTTTTTTTCTTTTGGTTCCCTTTTGCATCACTTTTCTAAATTAAATTTGTGAAAAGATATTTTTTCCCAAAACCGTTTATACCTAAATCAGAAAAAAGAGGCAATACCAAAAATAAAGAACGTAGCACAGTGGAGTTTATTTTAATGTTTAAATTTTTCCCTTGTGTTAAAAGGGTGAACAAAGCACTGCCCCGGGGTTTAACCCAAAAGCCCAAAGCAGCTGTTTTCCCCCTGGTAAAATGCCAGATTTCTTAGGGGTTTTGGGTCATCTGTGCTGCCCTCGACCTTTTTTTCTGTGTCTTCCACCTTTCCCCCCCTGTCCTCAATCGGGAAACCCCAGACCAGGACTGTCCCCTTTAACAAAAAAAAAAGCCCCCCATTTCTTTGCAACCAAACATACTTCCCAAGTTACCACAACCCCCTGTAGTGTGTAAAAATTAAAGTTTTTGGATATTTTAGTTATTTTGAGTTTGAGGGTTGTAAATTTTTACAGACAAAAATTCGTTTGTAAAAGCACCCCCGATAGCCCATACCATGCGACCCATCATGTTAAAAGCAGGGTGCAACTCCAAAGACAAGACGAGATCAGGTTTTAATTTTTTGGGAATTTTTTGGTAAAATGAATCCTTTGATGCTCAATTTCATCATCCCTGACCCGTAAATACACTTAGAGATTAGTAAGCCTCAATATAAATTTTCTTTTTTTGAATGCATAATTGGTGATTTTTTTTTTTTAATAATGGTTTAAAAAAAACTAGATAATATAATTGTCCTAAATGCCCGTTCCTTTGGGTTACTGGGAAAGAAATGCTTAAAATAGAAGTGGCTGTGTTTTTTTTACCAAATGGGGTTGTAGCAAAAAAATTATTGGGGAAATTGCACAGCAGATACTGGCCAGGGAGCAATTTCCATTGTCAGAGGAAATTTTAAATTTAAAGTAGCATATCATTTTGGGTGTTAACTTTCCTAACTGTGTAAAAATTTGGGATATGCCATCTTGTACGCACACATTTTTAGGGGGAAACTTATGAAAGTGGTGTTGCATGCCCCTTTAAAGACAGTCAAAATTTGGTATGCCTACACTTTTCGACCCATCTCCGTCCCCATCTTCAAAAAGAAAGAAAAATATACAGAAACAAACACAACAAAAGAATGTACAAAAGAAAAGAAATTTCTCTGAAACCATTTCATCCCTTTCCACTTCCATACCTCCCTAAGTTCCTTCCGAATCCACATTCCTTTAGTTCTACATTTCTCCATCTCACACTTTTATGGACCTCATTGCACTTAGGGTTCCAGTAATGTTGCTTATAGTTAATAATTACAGCATGTTCTAACACTGCAGTATGATAATGGAATTGATATTGTTGTCTAAATAGGATCCAGTTTAGACAAATTTACATGTTTTTTTTAACTGCCTCATTGTAGATATAATTGCAAATTGCTTCAATTTGTTGCATCACTGTAAAAAATATATATATGCTGAGAGCAGGTAGACAAGACACCCAAAATAAAGTCAGCTTATCACCTTATGAATGATGTGAAATACCATTACAGTTAGTCTCTTTGTTTTAGCTTCCAATTGTGAGACTATGGAATGTGATGCAGTCAGTGTCTCCATGTTACCCCCTCACTTGGAGCGCTCAGGGCCTGTACCTGTGTAGTCAACCAGCTTGTTATGGTCCATTCTTATTTCTTGTTTCAGTTGACTCATTATCAACAAACAATGCTGAATAGAGCCCATGATGAGCTGCATTTTATTTATGAGAAGGTTCACTGTTAGGTAGTCAGTACATATATAAATAAGTTGTGTAGATGATACTGTGTATAAAGCCTAGCTTACATGTCACTGCTAGTTTGTGAAAACTTTTAATATTTGCTCATTTTGCAAGACATTGTGGCTTCATTCAGTTGTGAATGACAGTGTTGTTGATCAGGCCATGTTTCATTAGTACTAAACCTCAGGGTTGTAAAAAAAGAGATTTTACTTGTACAGTGTTCTTAGTTTCTATACCTTTGGACATGCCATGTGTTTAATTTCTGTGACTGATTGATATTTGTCAATCACCATGTGTGATTTGGTATTTATTTAGTTTTCTTTTTTTCTGTATACCTTTTAGTTATACTCGCTAGAAATGGAATGGTGCCAACTGCCGTGGGGTGAGCGAAAATTAATGGATTAGCTCATTCTCTTGGTGTTGGTCATGGGTGTTTGGTTTAGTGTATCCTATATATGCTAAAAGTGCTGTGCTACACATCATTCAAGTTGTAAATGGTAGTCTTTATAAGATACAACTGACAATACTACCATTTTATAGGCATGTAGTATAATTATTGGGAAAAAAAAGGAAAATAAGTTTCCATATTTATTACTGATTTTATAAGTTTATGAAGACTTTATATTATTTCAGATATATACCTAAGCTTTGTATTCCAAAGAAATATGAAGTTTGGTACAGCAGCTTGCTTTGGCATACCTGCAGATTTCATATTCTTCTCACCTCTCTACCTTGATTGTTCCAAACTTACTATTAATGTCATGGCCTGTCAAATAAAAGAAAAAAAAATATTGCAGTCAAGTTATACAATTTTAAAGCTTTAGAATAGTCATAGGTTGAAATAGTAAAGCATCATAATCTAAAGATTTATATTGATAGATTTTTTTCCCTCTTATTTGTACATTTTTCTTTTTAGGTCATTTATTTAAAAGTTAAAAAGAAAACAAAAACTGCAAATAGTTACAGTTCCTCAAGATGTCACTAAATGTGCTTGATTGGCCACTCTTAACTAGTTATTATGTTTACATATATCCTGTGCTTTTGCTTTGCTTTTATGTTTTTTGTGTGTGCATCAGCCTTAAAGTATTTAAATACTTTATTGTTTTTATGTACTTTTCATACTGTCATTTTAACTTTTGATAGACAATTGGAAGCACTTGCACATCTTATATAATTATGAATGTCACATTATTGTTTTTTCTGTGCATTTTCATAAAAAATGAACAATGGGTGGTTAGAAGTGCAGGTGCTTTGTGTAATGTGTATTAAGATTTCTGTCTTATTTGTACTAGTCTTTCAAATGTGGGTAGCATGAGGCCTCTGCTTAGACCTCAGTGGGCCCAGGCACTGTTTTTTAATGAACAATTACTGACAGCCAGTGATGAATATTTGCACATACAAGTCTTTTGCTACTAGCTAGTATTGTTGAGTGTGTGCTGTTGAAGTTTAGACCAGGAAGAGTGAAGTGTTGCACAGTGCCTGGCCTGCACTGAACACTGCTGGACCTGTCCATGCGCCTTCCATCTTTCATCTGGTCTGCCTTCCGTGTCTTTCTCTCTCACATCACCCTCTCACCTTCCTGTACCCTTCTTCTCTTTTAGATGCCCCTAGTCTAAGTGGCGCCTGTATCTCTCATTGGGTTTACTCTAGTGGGTTTTTTGTGCTTGTGTCTTAGTGGAACTCACTGCATTGTAATATACCTTGAGCTGACGAGCAATAATATTTAGTAGAGGAGTGATGAATTGTCTTGCCATTGGATTGACTTATTTGTTATCACTAGCCAGCAGCCGCACTTTCTTGACCACCTCACTTCACTCTCCCCAGCGGGTTAGTTTGATACCCTCCATCAAAGCGAGACGTCACACGTCACTAGACAAACGGCAAACGCAGGTTACTTCCACCAAGTTACTGGTCTCTCTCGAGCCTGAGCTGGTAAATATCGGTACTCTAGCTAGTTGAATGATTGACTGGTTGGCTTTGGACGGGACTTTTTGGCTCTTAGGTTTTGATTTGCATCTAGCATGACCCGAGTGCTATGGATGGAGCGCGTTACTGTTGTGGACTTCAGCTCTCCTTGTTGCTCAGAACCCCCTGGACTCGGAATGCCTGCAGTGTTTTCACCAATAAGACAACAAGCAAACCCACCAAGGCATTGGACTGATCAATCTCTTTGGCTTGGTTGAGTGTGATATATCCATTAATGAAAAGATTTACTGTAATGTCCATGTTGTTTTAGATGTTGTTATGAGTACTTTTGATGTTATTGAGCTATAGATTGTCAATATATGAAGAGAATTTTATTACTTTTTAATTGATATTGAATTTATTATTATTCTGTCAGTTGAAAATGCAGTTTAATAATCAATAAAGATGTTGCTTTTTGTCACTTCAGAGCTTAACAGTAGCAGCCTTGAGTATGGTAATGAACAAGATTTCTTCTCTTTATCGCCTTTAACACAAGCATTACTGCTGTAATCTCCAAAATGAGAGAAGAATGTTGCACATCACATAGGTAACAATCTGCCACTAATAGATTATTGCACATGAAAATTTAGGCGGTTTACGGTGTTGACATCAAGAATATTAAAGTGCTTTTTGGTTACCTTTCTTCCTTATTTTAGTTGGTGTTGGTGGTGCCATGTTAAAGGCGAGCGTAGAAGGTACTTGGCTATTGTGGTTGAATGCACTTTCCTTTGCATGGGGTTTAGCACTTGACTTGAATTAATCATCATCATTCTCTCTGCCATAATATTACTATGCATCAGTGATGAGAGTTTTTACCCTTTTATTTAATGTTGATTACATTCTTACCCTACTACACTCCATGGGGGGGGGCCCCGATCACCCCACCTCCCTGTGGTTCCTGCAGACAGATTGCTAAAGCTCGTTATGGACATGAACTTTGTCAAATTAATGTATAGTAGTCATTATTTTGAGCTCCAACTTCGTTACTTCTGTTAGATTGGCTTTGCTTGAAATGGTCTGTTTCACTTGATCTATTTTCTCATTAGCACAGGACAAATGCCATCAAAGACACTCGGTGGTTAGTCCAGCAGTCAGAACCACCTCGCTAGTTTGTTTTACAATTTATGTAGTTCGAAGTTTGCACTGTTGAATATGGCATTTTTTGAAATTTAGATTAGCGGTTCTATTAGACAGTCCTAACATTTGACTGTGGGATTGAACTTAAATTTTCATTGCTTTTTCTGAAAACTAAAATTTTAATTGTGGACCTCCAGGTCACTACCCAGCTCTTATGTTTTCATGCTTGAATGGGTTATTTTGGTTAACACTTTCTATGATTAACAGCACTCTTAATATTTAAATACAGGTTTGTCATCTAAATTGCTTGCTCAGTTTTTATAGGGCATAGGTATCTTGGATAAGAAAGAGCTGCATCGTAAAAGTAAGTAATACGAGTACCCCCCTTTTTCCATGGATCCTTACCTGGGCTTTAGCAGCTCTCCTCCTGGTGATGGTAGAGCTAGTTGACTGTGCCTGAGTAGAGATGTGATACTTGTGGTGCCTGGGTTTCGCATGTGCCACAAGTGTAGCTGCCTCTTGAGCCACAGTTCAACCTTCTTACTACACAGGAGTGGATGGACTGGCAAAGTGAAAAAAAAGTCAGCTCATTTACTCTCCTAATTATTTAATCTTGCTTTATCGTGATAGATATACAGAAAATGTTTTAAATGACTACAAAAAGTAACCTTTAAGAACAAGACGGGACTGATCAAATAAAGATTCACGTGAAGATTATGTGTTTTATGGGACATGGAGCATGCTTAGTTTGTAGTGCTATGGTGAAAAGTACCCACTGATATAGTGGTTTACATCTGGAGCACTTGTCCTCCTGTGCTTAGGGTAGATTATGACAAAGATGACGCTTTCATCTGTCTGGGTTGGACTGCTTCCCTCTGCGTGGGTTGGGCCCCACACTGCGGCCACCATCGCCGTGGCTGTCGCGCTGATGGTGTCCCCCTACTGACTCCACTCTATGGACTGTTTTGTGTTGCAACCCCCATGGATCTTAGCTACTACATATTGAAGAGTGCACTCAACCCCCGTAGCAGCCTGCACCGTATGTCGGATTGTGATTCAAGGCTTGGCTAGTGTTTGGCCCTGGAGGAAGTCTGGGCAGCGGCAGCAGGCCTCCTCCTCCCCCAGATGCCCGGGACCACCAGCAGTTGTCAGTACCTTATCACCCCCACTTCTCAGGCCCACTACACAACACCAACCAACATCAGCTTTCACTAAACACCAACAAGTTACATAATGTGGTATCCAATAAGAATAGGAAACATTTGGAGAAATAAGATATTATATTGCTTACTGCCTATGGTATGAACTATTACTATTGTTATTCTTTTGTGACGAAAACCAAAAGGATAAGCAACTTATTATTTTGTGTATAAAGGTCACATGGGAATTGAATTAAAAATGGTATGTGTAGTGTGTGGGCACAGGGAACAGTCTGCCAACTTAGCCTATCAATGGTGAGCTCGGGCCTCTGGAACCGGGAGAGGCCTTTGTCCTGTGCCTGCCGTCTGAAGTGAGTTGTGCCTGTAATGAATGTTGATCATTTTTCATGCCTCCAGCGGCGGCCCTCCGAGGTGTTGCGATCCAGCGTGGCAGGGCCCGGACGTATCCGGCCACTGCCTTGCACGTCATCCCACCCCACTAACAGCTGCCGCCACAGCTCTGCATGGCTACACACCGTAAGTTTCAGTACCAGACGAGAACAGCAGCTGCATCACACTCCTGAAGACACCACGCAGCAGCAGACCAGCAGCAGCAGCAGCAGCATTGGCCTCTACATGGTGTAGCAGAGTCATACTTTGGCCCTGCCTGCTGTGGATGCATCAGTCCCTGTTTAATAGTCTTGTAGAGCAGATGACTTGTCAGCTCCTCTTGGCTTCCTTTTGCCCTGTTTGGTAACCACAGATATAGGGTCAAAGTTGTAGCACTGCAGAGGGCCCCCCAATCACCAGCCAGGAATTGTTTGACTGAATATGTAAAGACTTTGAAGATAAAAGGAGCTTAAGTTTGTTGACATTCCATTAGCTTTATAAGTTAAAGCAAAATAAGACCAGATATTAGTCTGTCAATTTCTTTTGGATCTGTGGGACCCAAGCCAAGATGCATGTGGACTGCGTGTTGTCTGAGGGGGTGTTGTGTAGCCCCAACCTGACTCTGTCTCTCTTTACTCTCCTCCTCTTCAAGTATTAGTTGCTAGAAACAATACAGGTCATCTTCTCACACTATACCTTTGTGACCTATAGAGGGCATAAAGGTAGAAGTGCTGGTGTTTAAGTTAGTCCAGAGATGTATATGATGTGAGGAGATGTCTTAATGTGTTTCTGGTGTATAACTAGCTGGTTCTGTAATTGTTGTTATATCCCAAAAGCTGTGTGGCAAAGGAGACAGACTAGTGCCATAACAGAAGTAGGGTTGTGACAGTAAGAGACGGGCCCAGCTGGCTGTGTAGCAGTGTGAGTAGGGTGTGCCTTTGGGTTGCTCAAGTAAGCCAGGGACTAGGAGTTGGACTCTTCACTTCTGACTCCCCCTACTGCTGCAGTTTGATATTAGAGACTCATTACTTGTATTAGAGTTAGTTACAACAGAAGTAAAAGCATTTGGCATGATTATTTATATATATTTTTTCTGTTTTAATTGCTGAGTGTGTTCAGGGTATTATTGTTATTGCTGTTATTATTATTAGTGTTATCTTTATTATTATGCTAATGATGATGATGGTTGGTATTATTATTATTATTATTATTATAATATTATAATATTATAATTATTATTATTATTATTATTATTATTATTATTATTATTATTTATTATATTATTGTCATTGAAAATTATTTTTTAATATTATTTTTTTTTTTCTGGATGATTTAGTTTTAAAATTAATCAAAATTTAGGTATATGATGTTATAGTACTATAATTTTTCAGATTTGTAATACTTGTACATAAAATATATATATATTATATATAATATATATAGGCTATAATATTTAGTGTGCAGTTGAAGGTTAAATAGAGGAGATCTAAGAACTGTTCAGGAGGGAGACAAAACTAGAGAAGAGAATCCACCCTTAAAAAGGATCCATAGCCTACTCCTTGCTACCCAACACTGGCACCTCACACTTTGGACCCTAACTCTTTGTTTAGATCATTACATAATGCTTTCTGGACACCTTGGAATGTATTTAACCTCCACCTGTTGTTGGGAGTGACATTGACTCTGCTAGGTTTATTTTGGACCTCATGCTGTGTATTATTACTTACGGCTATAGTAAGGGGACATCGCGCTGAAGCCAGGACTTGTTTGGAGAATAGTTTGTGAGCAGTCTGTAACTTTACCATTTGCCATACCACTTTCTTATTTTCGAGTAGCTTTCTCTCTCGTTTATTAGGTTTGGCATGTGTTAATGGTAATGCTGTCATGAAATTTTCCTGCCAAGATAGTTCAGCAATATGGACTCCTTTACTATGGAGAGCCGCTATTAGTATGTTGCGTACAGACCATCATAGTCGTAGATGATTTTTTCTGTGTTGTTGACTTGAATGTGTGCTATGCTCTGGATTATCTGCAACGGG